>NC_053494.1:119625527-119873027 GCF_905171775.1 Rana temporaria | reverse complement strand
AGCATCCAAACAGCAAAAATTTCATTTCTTCTTTCTTCTGATTTAACTCACAAGTTCGTTTTAGGTCCTGCAGACACACTTCCTCCATTTTCTTGTGCCATTCTGTAACCTTCTGAGCTCCTCTAGCATCTTTAAGGGTGGCAATAAGCTCTTCCAAGCCCTTCAGCTTTAGATCTAGCTCTAAGGCACGGGTCTCAATATCCCTCCGTTCTTGTTGCACAAGCTGCATTTTATTAACAGTCTTCATCTTGACACTCTGCAGCTCCATTATTGTCTTGGAGAATTTCTCCTGTTGGGCTAATGGAAGTGCACAGCTGAACTGCCTCCTCAGTGCCTGAATCGTGTGGCGAAGGTGCTTGGCTCGGTTTCTGCCTTCTAAACGGGCATCATATAATGCCTGCTCTTTATCATCTATCTTCTGTTCTAAACGTAAACTGTAGGCTTCTAGAGTAGATGGTTCAGACTCAGAAGAACCACCTACTGGGGAATCTGGGCAGTCCCAGAGTTCCCAGAATTTTGGGAAATCCCTTCCCACAATGGCGTCATGTGGCAGTTTGGGAACTAAACCTACCTGGTGACACAAGTTACCAAGGGAGGTTTCAAAGGAAACCGTAGTCACTGGATATTCTCGAGTGTCCCCATGTACACAAACTACAGCCAAACTACAGGCTTCTCCAGAAAATAGGGGGGCCACTAGTCCAACCCACTGGTCTTTAGGCCAACTCTCTTTTCGCTGCTCTCTCAAACGTGGTCAGAAACATCTCAGGGTCCTCATCTGCAGTCATCTTTGGCAATAAGTGTCGTACCTGAAAAGTCGGTATGTTACTGGCCTGACTCCCAGCCTCGGTATGCTGTCTCTGAAGCTGTTTCACGATGGCCTCCATTTGCTGCTGGTGTCACTGTTCCAAGCCTGCAATGCTCTCTTGGTGAGCCTGTTGTTGAGCTGCAATGCTCTCTTGGTGAACCTGTTGTTGAGCTGCAATGCTCCGCTGCAAACCTGCATTTGTCTGCTGTTGATTTGCATTTGCTATAGCCAGCTGTTTCAGTATCTCCTCCATTTTGGGTTTACTTTAACTGCCCGCGGCACTCCACCATGTGTAAGGGGTTAGCTCGGTAGCGGGGTGTGTGACCCCCTGGATGGGTTCACTACACACTGAATTTATACAGACAGGCAGTCGAAGACAGTTGAAAACAAAGATTTTGGTTTATTCTTCCATCTTGCTGGAAACAAGTGCAAGCATCCAAACAGCATAAACAAAATCAAACATAAAATAAACCCTGGCCACTTTGGGCGTCTACCTTCCACACAGGAACCTATCTATGGAGTCTAGCACAGCCTACTGCTGGGTAGACACTGCTGGTCATACAGCAGAAAAACAATAGTCTTTTGATTTTTATCACACAGAAAAAATCAATCCTCTCCTCACCTTCTCAGAAGACTTTCTGGCACTGGTCTCCTTACTCACAAAGACTCAGAATGCAGCAAATTTGTGGTAATCCTCTGGACTACTTATAGAGGCCTTAATTTCCTCATTCTGAACAGCTGAAGTCTTCCAACGGCCTTTACCCTTTTCTGGCTATGTTTGCAGCCGACGCCTAATAACAATTGGTGTATTGTCTAAACAAGGCAGAAATGTATGTCCCGTCTGTGACAACACCCACAGATTTACCTGACTTCATGTCACAATATATATATATATATATATATATATATATATATATATATATATATATATATATATATATATATATATATACACACACATGGACCGGTGCAAGAAGTATATCTGTCACCTTGTTGTATAACAGATAGTTTGGTCTGTTACTCGCTGTATATTAGTAGGCGAGTAGGTGAACCTGTTTATTGCAATAGAGTTTATATGCAGCTCCTGTTAGTGTAGGTAATCCTGTCCCTTCTGGTCTGAGATTCTATTTCTAGTTTAGCTCAGGGCTCAATAACCAACATGGGCTAGAACCAGATTAGGCATCCAATGGCCACTTGGCAGTTGGAGGTCCAGTTGCATGACACATGAAGCTACTGCAGACTAAGACGCAGAGAAAATAGACTGACTCTGTGTTCTGGTGCCGCACTATGGTTTATGATGGTGAAAAGCTGCATTCCAGGTGGCTTGGACAATGGCTGGAGCGTCTCCTCCTCTTTGTAGATGGTGTCTCTAACAAGATGGATGCCACACAGTGGTAGCTAATTTTTTTTTTGGGGGGGGGGGAAGCGGAAAATAGGGGTCATGGGCGGCACCTTCCAGGTTGGTCGGTCAGTAGGTCAGACCCCCACACCTATCCCATCTCGCGGGCAGCGCTCCAGGCGGCAGCATCTTCTCTCCAGGCTGTTCTCTCAGGCTGTTTCCTTGTTTCCCCTGTGTTTCCTCCCTCCTCCTTCTGGTGGCTGATCCAATCTCCTTTCAGCTACTCGGGTGACGGGTCTCACGACCCGCTTCCTGATTGGCCGGGAGGAAAATCAGTGTTACAATAGTGAATATTCATTCTCTATTGTCAGACAACTGGGTGGGCTTGGAGCTCAGTGTTCTGCGCCCAGAGCCCACCCTTTTTTGAAGCCTATTAGAGCCTCTGGCTCTAATCACGTGCTTAAAAAAAACACCTCTCATTGGAGTTCATGTGTTCGGCTCCCTGCATGTAGATTAGGGGGCCGGCTTCATGGATAGGGGGTCAGGCCTGTGTGCCCCTAATGGATGGGCCGCCACTGATGCCACATCACAATCATCCTCATAGTCCCTTGAAACTGAACTTTGCTACAACATTCATCTGGAGACATCTCTATTAATCTCAATATACACCTAAGTATATGTGCACAGTTCCACCAGGACTCTTGTTGGGACCTTTGCTAATAATACATGTACAGTATGTACTATTATTTACTGTATATAAACTAGTATTTTTCCATACTGGTGTCTATCTATATACTTATGGTCATTGTCATATGTTGGCTTCAGTAGTTCATCTGCTCCCAATGACTTTGATCAGATTACTAGTTAATTTTCCAGGACGGTAATCCCCCACCCCCTCTTGTTCATATAGGCCCTGGCCCACTCTCCACTTAAAAAAGATTTTGTCTCCTTTATTTACCTACAGGTTTAGTGCAATATCATGTTAGGGAGGGCAATTTCTCATAACCCCTCCCCCCAATAGTGGGCTACATTGTTAAAGTAGATTTAAACCAAGATATGTTTTTCTCAAGTTTTGTACACAATGTGAAAAGGTTGGAACAGCTTTTTTTTTTTTCATAAAGATTTTATTGAACAAGACCAAAATTTTAACAGGCATCTTCAACATCATCAACAGAAATAAATCAAAACATACATTTACATGTAGGACACAGGTACATATAGTGCATTCCTAGAAAGTCCAATCAGGACTTACAGTAAATAGCATGAACAACAGCAACATATGTAGCATAGGAGCTAGGTACCCCACCCAACAATAAGGCTCATGTGAGTCTAGACCAGCTCCAGTGATTTTTGTCCCGGCATGGCAGACCAGGGGATACACCACACCCAGTCTAAGTCTTCTCTACACTATTGTATCTCTCTCTGAAAAGTCACAAACCCCTACAAGGGTGGGAGGAAGGTCCACACAAAGGTAGACCCATCCTCCCATTGACCTCTCCCAGCAGGTCCCTTACACCCTAAGGATAGGAGGAAAGAAGAGGGAAGGTCAGCGAGATAGAGAAGAGAAAAAAAAATAAAGTGTGTGTGTGTGTGTGGGGGGGGGGGGGGTTTGTTGCCAGGAATTCTTAATGCACGCATTCGGGAGAGGGGGTGGGAGAACCACCAGCTACCCTCTCTGGCTTTTACATTTGGGTATCAGGGCAAACCAACTGAATCACTAACCAAGCATTGCCCCAGACTGTGCAACAAAGTCACGTCTAACCAGCAGTCTGTGTCAGCTCACGGTAAGCCGCAGAATCTCGAAACTTAAGCCAGTCCTCCCAGACATAGGTAAATCTGGAAATTCTATCCTGTGCGGTATATATCAGCTCCTCTATCGCTGCAATGTGATTAATGCGTGCCACCCACTCCTTAATAGATGGTGGCACCACGGCCCTCCAGTGGACAGGTAAACAGAGCCTGGCTCCATTAATAATGTGTAACGCCACTGAGCTACTGTATCGTTTCTTGGAAATTTTTGAGAGATGAAGGAGATATTGATCTGGGGAAAACTCCAGGGGTAGTGAGGATACCTCAGTCATTACTTTGTGCACCTCCCGCCAGTAAGGTTGGATAATCGGGCACTCCCACCAGATGTGGAGGAAAGAGCCTGTGGTCTGTCCACATCTCCAGCACTGGTCCGACACAGACGGAAAGAATTTGTGGACAAGATCCGGAGTCCTATACCACACGTTCTAATTTTGTACCCGTTCTCCTGGGTGTTCACATTGAGGGATCCTTTATGTATGTACCAATGGACCCGCTCCCAGCTCTTCGCTTCAATCGGTCTACCCAACTTGTCCTCCCAAAAGGCCTGCTCCTTATGCATAGCAGCAAAGGGTTTTGTGAACATGGACGCATACAATACCGAGATTACATGTCTCTGAGGTGCCATGCCCACGCATAAGGATTCAAATGCCATGGTCGGTCTCACAAAGCCTTCTCTGACCTTTGGGTTATCTAAAAAATGCTGTATCTGAAGGTAGGGCATCAAGGGAAAAGCTCCAGTCAGGGACATCAAGGGCAGCTCTCTTATGGTACAAAATCTACCCCTAGAGAAGAAGTGTTTGGCCAGCATTTCCGGGTGGGGCCATATCCTCATCAGGTAAGATTTCTCCATTCCCGGCTGAAAGTTGGGATTCCCTCTAAGGGGAGTTATGCCACATTCGAGACTGAATGCGCTCCACAGGCCCTCACAAAAGCCGCCAAGGTTGCCCCGACCAAGGGGTGGGATTGAACACCAGGCGTCCAATGTTTCCTGGAAAACCAAGGCACCTTGCCCAGATCTGACCCAGTGATCATGCTCTCCAAGGGTACCCAACTTTTGTGTTGGGCATGTACCTTCTAGTCCACTACTCTCGCCAGGTGCGTAGCCCAATAATACCTCTGCACGTCTGGGAGGCCAATACCCCCATCCAATTTCGGGAGCACCAGTTTCAACCAGCTGATTCTTGGTCGTTTAGACCCCCACAGAAACTTCCTGCATATCCTCTTATATGTCGCAAAGAATGGGGGCGGCAAAGAAATCGGCAGTGTCTGCAGCTTGTACAGCATTCGGGGGAGGACCGTCATTTTTAAGATAGAGGCCCGTCCGAACCAGGAAATCGTGGGAACATCCCATCGAAGCAAATCTTGCTGTACGGCCTTCAACTCGCTCAGGAAATTCTTATCGTAGAGATCCGATAAGTTGCACGGAAGCCTGATGCCCAGGTAGGTAATGTCATCTGACTTCCATCGGAAGGGAAAGTTCTCTTGACACAGACTGACCATCGAAGATGGCAGCGACACATTCAAAACGAATGATTTAGAGTAATTAATTTTTAAATGAGAAATAATCTGGAATTGTTCAAGTGTACGCATCAAATTGGGCAAGGAAATCAATGGGGATGAAAGAAAGAGCAAGACATCATCAGCAAATGCCGCTAGCTTATATTCTTTCTGACAAACTTTAATACCTGTTATTTCCGGGTGTGCCTGTATGCAACGTAGAAGAGGTTCCAACGTGAGGATATACAGGATGGGGGAAAGGGGACAGCCCTGTCTGGTACCATTATGGACGGAGATGGCCTCCGACAAGTGACAATTGACCCGGACCCTGGCCCTCGGTCGGAACAGCTTTTCTTATTCAAGGTTCCATGGTGTTGCTAGATGTTTCTTGGGCAGAGCCAAATCAGTAGGACAGATGAAACCACTCTTCTCATGTCTCATATAAGTACCAATTAACTTTTTACTTTCTGAAAGCGGGGACCTTTATCATACTGAATATCATAACAAGGGGTATTATTTCCATTAACTTTCAGTAATGGGGCATACTTTCTACCGATTGGTGCCATCAATGTAAGAGGCACTGTTCCAAATGACCCCCCAAAAAATAGGGCATTCTTTTCACCATCAAACACCAATGAAGGTGGTGTTTTTCCTCCCACTGATCATAATTGTAAGGGGGTACCTCTCTCTGCCTTTCTACTGACCACCAATGTAAGGAAGACCTTCTCTAATGACCATCAATGTAAGAGGGGACTGCCCAACTGACTACTATTGTAAAAGAAAACATACTGACCGCTAATGTATGGGGGCATTTCAATGCTTACCACCAATGTACAGGCGACTAAACTGACCACTAATGTTAGAGGGTATTTCTCCACTGACTACTAACGTGAGGGAGCATTCCAGTTTTCACTGGGCCAGATTCAGAAAGGAGTTATGTCGGCGTATCTCCAGATACACCGTCGTAACTCCGAATGAGGGCCGTCGCATCTCGGCGCCTGATTCATAGAATCAGATACGCCTCACTGTTGCCTAGATACGAGCGGCGTAAGTCTCCTACGCCATCGTATCTTAGGGTGCATATTTACGCTGGCCGCTAGGGGCGCTTCCGTAGATTTACGCATAGAATATGCAAATGAGCTAGATACGCCGATTCAGAAACGTACGTCCGCCCGGCGCATTGATTTACGTTGTTTACGTAAGGCTTTTTCCGGCGTAAAGTTACCCCTGCTCTATGAGGCGTAGCCAATGTTAAGTATGGACGTCGGGACAGCGTCGAATTTTGCGTTGTTTACGTCATTTGCGTAAGCGAATAGGGCTGTGCATAAGTTACGTTCACGTCTAAAGCATTGACTATTTGCGGCGTAATTTGGAGCATGCGCACTGGGATACTTTCACGGACGGCGCATGCGCCGTTCGTTAGAAGCGTCAAATACGTGGGGTCATGAGTAATTAGCATACAACACGCCCCCTACCAGCCTATTTTGAATTAGGTGGGCTTACGCCGGCCCATATACGCTACGCCGCCGTAACTTCGGGCGCAAATTCTTTCTGAATACGGGACTTGCCTGTCAAAGTTGAGGCGGCATAGCGTATATGAAATACGCTACGCCCGCCTAAAGATAGGCATTTCTCTCTGAATCTAGCCCACTGTCTGTATTTTTATTTTCTGGAAATTATTATTTGATCAATTTTAATTCTCAATTATTATTGAAAATAACCTGATTGTATAGAGCACAGGTGTCAAACACAAGGCCCGCGGGCCAAATCCGGCCCTCCAGGCCATTTCATGTGGCCCTCGCACCTCTCCTGCAGCTGCAGGAGAGCTCCAGCCCTCCTCTGGTCCTACTCCAGACCCTTACTTTCTTCTTTCAAGCAATGCATCCAGCTTCTTTCCAGCAGTAGCATAAGAAAAGGGGGGTGCACTGTAATGTAAGGGAGAGTGGGGAAATCAACTTCTGATGGTGGGGTGGCTCTTGACTAATGTAAAGGGGAGAGGATGCGCTGGACATCTAATCTTACAGATACAACCGACCCTTTTAAAGACAATAGTAATGCTGATGCGGCCCACGATGAAATTGAGTTTGACACCCCTGGTAAAGAGCAAGGGATTTTAAAAATTATCCAACTTGGGTAGATCACAGTGTTTATTATGATATCTGAAATTCACTGCATGGTATTATATATTATATATTTTTAACAGGGTTTCTCTAAGGTCCTAAAATTTCTCATCCCTCTGCCTGTAACACCCCCCCCCCCTCTGAATCATACCAGGTCACACGCCTTCATCACTGGGAGGGTACCTTGGCAAGAGGGTCCCTCCTGGCAAGGTACCTTGTCCCACAGTAGATAGACAGGGGCCTCATCCCCACATTCTTGGCCCAGAAACACACACATACAGGACAACTTCCTTCTATTTAAATAAATACAAAATATAAAAATAAACATTGCTCCCCCAACATTGATCCAACATCAGTAATATCATCCAGTTATGTAAATCCAAAGCCAATTACAATGAATGGTGCCTAAACTCAATGACACAATGACCCAAGCCGCAACAATCCTCTCAGTCTTACTTACACCTGCTGCTAATCATTAGCTACAATCTGTCACTGACCAGGCTTGGTCATGGTCATATGTTACACAAGACAATACATTGTAGCCATATTCTGTCAAAGACATCACTAATAGTGTTGCTCACGAATATTCGCATTGCGAATATTCGACTCGAATATAGCATATTCGAGAAATCGCGCTATATTTCGAAATTCGCTGTGAATATTCGCAATTCCGAATATTCGATTTTTTACAATTTTTTTTTTAAAACAGATCACATCCTAGATATCTCCATCGACGTCTAAAAGCATTGCTGGTATCATTAGAGACCCTGGGCCGAGTAGCTGAAGCGTTCATTGAATTTTCCAGAAAGATCGCAATGCGATTATTCGGCAAACGCAATATCGCGCGATTACTTTCCTCGCCCCGATCTTCCGCATCAGAGCGATTTTTACAGTTTCATTTTTAAAACAGATCACATCCTAGTGATCTCCATAGACGTCTAAAAGCATTGCTGGTATGATTAGAGCCATTGGGCCGAGTAGCTGAAGCGATCATTTTATATTGCCGAATATTCGCAATGCGAATATTCGGCAATAGGAATATTGCGCGATTATTTGCTCCGCCCTTTTGCATCAGAGCCAATCAGAGTTCTCCTTCCACACTCGTCAGAGGTTAGCAACCAATAGGAACCTGCCTGCATGGACATTATATAAGCTCACTCCCAGCACCATTTCATTGCAGATTCAGAAGCTGGCTAGAGAGTGTGGAGGCTGTTTCTGTGTTCCTGTTTTCCTGTGTCTTTGTTCCTGATTGATTTACATCATCACCAGCATTGCTATTTAGTGATTCCAGTGGATCTTTTCCAGTATATCAACTGCTTTTTTCAAAGCAATAGACCCAAGAGCTTTTTTCAAAGCTACGTTTTGTGCTGTTTTGTGCTGTTTTGTTCATTTGTGTTACTGTTTGATCCTGCAATCCTCGCTGTTCAGTGATATTTGCTAGAGATTTCAGAACACATTTTGCTGAGCTTTCTAAAAGAGCTTTTCTAAAAGCTAAGTTTTGTTCATCTTGTGTTACTGTTAGATCTTGCAGGTTCGCTGTTCAGTGATATTTGCTAGGCATCTCAGTTCACATTTTGGTTAGTTTTTCCTAAAGAGCTTTTATAAAAGCTAAGTTTTGTGTTCAGTTTAGTTAAATTTTGTGTAGTAAGTGTACACACTGTTAGTGTACATTTATTTCATCTAGCTTAGCTTAGTGTGTGTTTAGTGTCTGTGTTTTGTGTTTAAAAAAAAAAAAAAAAAAAAGTTAGTGTTTGTTTAGTGCTTTTTTTTTTTCTTTAATTTTGTAGTCCTTGTCTGGTGTACTACTTTTCTTATAGTTTAGTAGCTGTCTGTGTACGTCTTTGTCTGCGTGCCTGTCTTGTAAAAAATACACAAAAACACATTTTGTTCACATTTCCCCCCCCCAATAAAGTTTACCCCCCCCACACACATATCAGCAATAATGAGTGGCATCCGTGGCCGTGGCAGCAGGGGTAGGGGAGTTACTCCCAGTGCTGGATCGCTGCCAGCACGGGGTACCTCTCGTGCCTCTACTAGTGGTAGAGGATCGGGTGCAAGGGGAGTACGCCTGATCCGGGAGTTCTTCCCATCGGGCAGCCGCCCGATATTGCCATCTCAGGCTGAAGTAGTGGTGGACTACATGGGGCACAGCAGTGCCACTGAGTCGTCGGTCCCGACTCACAGTAGTACCACCATTACTCCGGTGCCTGTACTACCCCCCCCCAGCCCCCAAGAGTCCAGCATCTTACTGTTCGACAGCGACAGTGATAGGGATATCTTGGGGGAGGCCATGCATCAGGCAGACCTCCAGCTCTGTCCTGATGGTCAGGACCTTTTTGAAGGGATGGATGAGGAGGATGGGATACCTGCTGGCAGTATCCCAGAGACATCCCTTCAAACTGGTGCTGCTGTTTTGGTGCAGGAAACAGCAGCACCTAGTCAGACCCAGGCGTGGGTGAGGGGACAGCGGAGCCAGGCTAGAGGCTCCATGTCAGGTGGTTCCCTCAGACCAACACATTTCAGCCCTTGGTCTGACATCTCTGGGGGCGAAGAGGGTGACCCATCATGGTTGCCATCTGACGCGTCGGCTCACTACGTCAGTGACGACGGGGAAGGTAGGCACCCTGGTGAAACGGTGCGCCAGGTCACCACCAGGGAGACCATCGTCAGGGTCTCCACTGGTGATGGCAGCAGGAGGTGTCAGGAGGAGGAGCAGCAGCAGCAGCAGGCAGCTCCACCTGTGCGCACCGAGTCCCAGCAGGTGCAAGTAAGCGTCACCCCATCTGACAGGAGGGCGGTGCTGAAGTCACCTGTCTGGAATTACTTTACCCTGGTGGCAGACAACCCTACCGTGGCCATCTGCCGGATTTGTAAAGTGAGGGTGAAGAGAGGGAAGTGTTTGGCTCGGGTGGGTACCACAGCCCTGAACCAGCACCTGAGGATAAACCACTGGGCGGTGTATGACGAGATGAAGCGTGGTGGTGGTAGCAGCGCCACCACCACAAGTGAGCAGGGTACAGCAGCCCCTGCCACATCTTCATCTCTTTCCAGCAGGTCATGCCCCCCCGCTCCCTCTAGTAGAGGTACTGGTACCGGCAGCCAGACCTCTACTTCCACAGCACCCTCCACGTCTGTGTCCCGCACTGCCGTCCGGCGCCAGGCGTCGATTTCAGACGCCTTTGACCGCACCACTCCCTTCCCCCCTGGAGACCGACGTGTGCGTTCCCTCAATGGGCTCCTGGCAAGGGTTATTGCCCAACATCTGCTGCCCTTCAACATAGTTGACAGCAACCCCTTCAGGCAGATGTTGGAGCAGGCCCAACCCCAATGGCGTGTCCCCAGCCGCCATTTCTTTGCCAGGACTGGTGTCCCTGCCCTACACCAGCACATTGTGCAGAATGTAACCCTGTCGCTGGATCACGCTGTCAGCGACAGGGTTCATCTGACAATGGATGGCTGGACCAGCAGGCATGGGCAGGGGCGCTACATCAGCTTCACGGCCCATTGGGTTTCCCTCCGAGGCGTCGGTGAGGGATCGGCGGCAACCGATCTTGTGGTGCCGCCCCGGGGTGTCCAGGGGAGAACTGCTGGTCTCCCTCAAGCCACTGTCTCCGCAGCTGCTGAGCCTCCCAGCAAGCGCCCCCGTAGCTACTCAAGTGTGGGGCACGTGCGCTGTCAGGCCGTGCTCCAGCTTGTTAGTTTAGGGGACCGGAGACACACTGGAGAAGAAGTGCTGAAAGCACTTCAGGCTCAGGTCCAGAAGTGGCTGACACCCCGAAGGCTCCAGGCAGGTATGGTTGTCTGCGATAACGGCAGCAACCTACTCGCTGCCCTTAGTGCTGGCAGTCTGACCCACGTGCCCTGTCTGGCACATGTCCTCAACCTGGTGGTGCAGAAGTTCCTGCGCACTTATCCAGGGTTGAGTGACATTGTGGCAAAGGCGCGTAGGATTGCCAGCCACTTCAGGCGCTCCCCAACCGCTACCGCGTCCCTGTCCAAGTTGCAGCGGGAGTACAATCTGCCCCTTCACAGGCTGATTGTGGACAGTGTGACGCGGTGGAACTCCACCCTCCACATGCTGAAGAGGTTGTGGGAGCAGCAAAGGGCGGTGAGGGAGTACCTGATGGAACTAGGCACTGAGAGGACTTCACCACAACTCCCTTTCATCGCCTGTGCGGAGTGGGGGCAGATAAACCAGGTCTGCCAAGTGTTGTCCTCCTTCGAGCAGGCGACCAAGATGGTCAGCAGTGAGCAAATCGGCCTCAATAGCGTGCTGCCAATAGTGTTCATGCTGGAGAGGACACTAGATCGCCTGCTCGAGGCTGGGGAGAGTGCCTTGGTGGAGCAGGAGGAGTCAGCAATGCTCCACCGAGACCAGGGCCAGGACGAGGAGGAGGAGGAGGATGATGATGAAGAGGAGGAGGAGGTGGTTGCTGGTGTCGTCCCGGAGTCAGGGCCTGGTCAGGAGGGAAAGCCGGTGTTGGGGGCACCGATAGTCCGGGGGTTGGGCATGTCTGAGTTTGACCAGCAGCGCCTCAGGGATGAAGAGTCGCACCTCATTCACCTGGCCAGCATTGAGGAGTCACAGCGGGCTGTGCTCTTCCCCATGGCTGCCCACATGCTGAGATGCCTCAGGAGGGACCCCCGGGTTAAGACCATCAAGACGAGGGATGATTTCTGGATGGCCACCCTTTTGGATCCCAGGTGCAAGGGGAAACTGGAGCAGTTCATCCCAGCCAGCCGGAGGCAGCACCGGATGGAGGAACTGCAGGCAGGCATTGTCAGACGGTTGGAGCAGGCAACTCCCCGGCCTCCAGTTGTCCCCCCTCATCTCACCCAGCAGGTGGCTGCACCCAGCTGCAGCCGAGCAGGGGACCTAATGGAAGAGATGAGGATGTTCTTCCAAACCGAGCGACCCAGTACCAGCACCAGCAGCAGCAGCAGTCACCACCAGCGGCTGGCCCACATGGTGGCAGACTACATGGCGTCCGTCGGTGCTTCTGACAGTATGAGCACCGACGACCCCATGGAGTACTGGGTTGCCAGATTGGACACCTGCCGCGAGCTCGCTCAGTATGCGCTGGAGTTATTGTCTTGCCCCCCCTCCAGCGTACTATCTGAGCGGACATTCAGCGCGGCAGGTGGGGTGGTCACGGACAAGAGGACCCGTCTGTCCACAGACTCTGTGGACAGACTCACATTCATAAAGATGAATGAGTCCTGGATCGGCGGTGACTTTCTGGCACCCGTCGTCGGTTCAGGGCGCTGAAGGGTCCCTTGTCATGCATTCCCTGATAAAGCCCCGGACCTGATGTATTTACAGTGCTGAATATAACTATTTTAACATCAGAGAAAATCAATGTTAATATTTGGTACAGTAGGCTTTCTTTGCAATTACAGCGGTCAAACCTTTCTTGTAGTTTTACACCAGCTTTGCACACACTGGAGGAGGGATTTTGGCCCACTCCTCCACACAGATCTTCTCTACATCAGTCATGTTTCTGGGCTCTCGCTGAGAAACACGGAGTTTGAGCTCCCTCCAAAGATTCTCTATTGGGTTTAGGTCTGGAGACTGGCTAGGCCACGCCAGAACCTTGATATGCTCCTTACAGAGCCAATCCTTGGTTATCCTGGCTGTGTGCTTTGGGTCATTGTCATGTTGGAAGACCCAGCCTCGACCCATCTTCAAAGCTCTAACTCAGGGAAGGAGGTTGTTGCCCAAAATCTCGCAATACATGGCCACGGTCATCCTCTCCTTAATACAGTGCAGTCACCCTGTCCCATGTGCAGAAAAACACCACCAAAGCATGATGCTACCACCCCCATGCTTCACATTAGGGATGGCGTTCTTGGCATGGTACTCATCATTATTCTTCCTCCGAACACGGTTAGTGAAATTATGATCAAAAAGTTATATTATAGTCTCATCTGACCACATGATTTTCTCCCATGACTCCTCTGGATCAGTCAAGACAATTATGTCAGCAGTTATTTCACACCCTATATACTCTTATTAATACTGCTGTTCATCATGGCACCTCCTGCCCATGTGATATGACTCTGTATCAACTACTACTGTTAATACTACTACTGCTGCTTCTGCTGCTGCTGCTGCCGCCCAGTCAATACACCTATGTCAGCAGTTATTTGACACTCTATATACTCCTATTCCTACTGCTGTTCATCATGGCACCTCCTGCCCATGTGATATGACTCTGTATCAACTACTACTGTTAATACTACTACTGCTGCTTCTGCTGCTGCTGCCGCCCAGTCAATACACCTATGTCAGCAGTTGTTTCACACTCTATATACTCTTATTCCTACTGCTGTTCATCATGGCACCTCCTGCCCATGTGATATGACTCTGTATCAACTACTACTGTTAATACTACTACTGCTGCTTCTGCTGCTGCTGCTGCCGCCCAGTCAATACACCTATGTCAGCAGTTGTTTCACACTCTATATACTCTTATTCCTACTGCTGTTCATCATGGCACCTCCTGCCCATGTGATATGACTCTGTATCAACTACTACTGTTAATACTACTACTGCTGCTTCTGCTGCTGCTGCCGCCCAGTCAATACACCTATGTCAGCAGTTATTTCACACTCTATATACTCTTATTAAGACTGCTGTACATCATGGCAACTCCTGCCCATGTGATATGACTCTGTATCAACTACTACTGTTAATACTACTACTGCTGCTTCTGCTGCTGCTGCCCAGTCAAGACACCTATGTCAGCAGTTATTTGACACTCTATATACTCCTATTCCTACTGCTGTTCATCATGGCACCTCCTGCCCATGTGATATGACTCTGTATCAACTACTACTGTTAATACTACTACTGCTGCTTCTGCTGCCCAGTCAAGACACCTATGTCAGCAGTTATTTCACACCCTATATACTCTTATTAAGACTGCTGTACATCATGGCACCTCCTGCCCAAGTGATATGACTCTGTGTCAACTACTACTGTTAATACTACTACTGCTGCTTCTGCTGCTGCCCAGTCAAGACACCTATGTCAGCAGTTATTTGACACTCTATATACTCCTATTCCTACTGCTGTTCATCATGGCACCTCCTGCCCATGTGATATGACTCTGTATCAACTACTACTGTTAATACTACTACTGCTGCTTCTGCTGCTGCTGCCCAGTCAAGACACCTATGTCAGCAGTTATTTGACACTCTATATACTCCTATTCCTACTGCTGTTCATCATGGCACCTCCTGCCCATGTGATATGACTCTGTATCAACTACTACTGTTAATACTACTACTGCTGCTTCTGCTGCCCAGTCAAGACACCTATGTCAGCAGTTATTTGACACTCTATATACTCCTATTCCTACTGCTGTTCATCATGGCACCTCCTGCCCATGTGATATGACTCTGTATCAACTACTACTGTTAATACTACTACTGCTGCTTCTGCTGCCCAGTCAAGACACCTATGTCAGCAGTTATTTCACACCCTATATACTCTTATTAAGACTGCTGTACATCATGGCACCTCCTTCCCAAGTGATATGACTCTGTGTCAACTACTACTGTTAATACTACTACTGCTGCTTCTGCTGCTGCTGCTGCCCAGTCAAGACACCTATGTCAGCAGTTATTTGACACTCTATATACTCCTATTCCTACTGCTGTTCATCATGGCACCTCCTGCCCATGTGATATGACTCTGTATCAACTACTACTGTTAATACTACTACTGCTGCTTCTGCTGCTGCTGCTGCCCAGTCAAGACACCTATGTCAGCAGTTATTTGACACTCTATATACTCCTATTCCTACTGCTGTTCATCATGGCACCTCCTGCCCATGTGATATGACTCTGTATCAACTACTACTGTTAATACTACTACTGCTGCTTCTGCTGCCCAGTCAAGACACCTATGTCAGCAGTTATTTGACACTCTATATACTCCTATTCCTACTGCTGTTCATCATGGCACCTCCTGCCCATGTGATATGACTCTGTATCAACTACTACTGTTAATACTACTACTGCTGCTTCTGCTGCTGCTGCTGCCCAGTCAAGACACCTATGTCAGCAGTTATTTGACACTCTATATACTCCTATTCCTACTGCTGTTCATCATGGCACCTCCTGCCCATGTGATATGACTCTGTATCAACTACTACTGTTAATACTACTACTGCTGCTTCTGCTGCCCAGTCAAGACACCTATGTCAGCAGTTATTTGACACTCTATATACTCCTATTCCTACTGCTGTTCATCATGGCACCTCCTGCCCATGTGATATGACTCTGTATCAACTACTACTGTTAATACTACTACTGCTGCTTCTGCTGCCCAGTCAAGACACCTATGTCAGCAGTTATTTCACACCCTATATACTCTTATTAAGACTGCTGTTCATCATGGCACCTCTTGCCCGAGTGATTTGACACTGTATTGTCAATGTCTACTACTACTATTACAGCTCAGTCAAGACACCTGTGTCCCAATTTTTTGGTACACTATTGACTACTATGACCACTACTGATGCTGTAAAGTATTCCCCAAGTGTTTTTATGCTATGTATTACTATTACCACTACTGCTTGTAAATCATGCCTGTGTGATACTTAGTGGGAATGCTTTAATAAGCATTCCCAGTATGGATACCCGTAAATGTATTAATCTTAATTAGTGTGAATGCTTTAATAAACATTTCCAGTATTGATATCCGTAAATTTAGTAATCTTATTATTCCTTACGTTTTTTGGTTCTGCGTAACTTCGGCATACTTTCAGCTATTGAGACCATTCAACTGTAAAAATGTTCGTCTCGTTCAGCTAATGATGGGACTTCTTCAAGTTTTTTTCTACTTTTTACACTTTTATAAATTTTAAGCTTTTAGACCCTTTTTTTTAACATTGAAGTCAATGAGAACATCCTTTTCCCCTTTGAATTCACATGCCCTGCCAAAAGTTTCAGCTACTTCATACTTTCACTTACAGACACTGAAAAAACTTTAAAGCGGTCACAAAATATTTAGCTATCCGGCTATGACTTTTCAGATCGTTATCGTTTACAATTTTTTGGTGAAAACGCAATTTACGTTTTGCGAATTTTTCACAAAAATGCAATAGGTTATAATGTAATCCTATGGAGGGGATTTAGAGTCTGTCATGTGACCTTAACATTGGAGATCTTTGTAATTAAAAATATCTTTACAAAAAGGGGAAACAAATTGGTCTCACGCCCACAAGATCTACTTTTCATACACAATTTTTATATCAAAACGTAGCTATGCTTGTCTGGTTTATGGCAATGTGACCAATTCTGCGATACGTATTTTAGTTTTAGTTATTGGAGCAACAGCCAGAAATTATGTCTCATAGACTCTCATGTGAAATTATCTAAAAAATGTTGCTGCAGAACTCACAAAGACGCTCTTTTCTAAATCGCAGACATGGCCACATTTTTAAGTTTATCTACATAAATTTCATATCGATGCGTTTACAAGGGCCGTGTATTTCAAACGGTGTAGTCGTTGTATCAATTGCATGTACGTTTGAGGATTTATTAAGCTTTGTTTGGAGGCTTAAATCATGTATTAGATCTGTGAATTAAAAGCGTTTGTAATGTTATTTCTTTCCATAAATAACTTTCCTGACCTCAGTGCAATATTCCTCCTCACTGACCTGGGGGGGAGGGGAAACCTATTGAGGGGGGAGGGGCGACCAGGAAGTCAGCATACTCTATACTTTGCAGATAGAGAAAGAAGCTGTGTGTCCTAAAGATAGTGTAGTGGTTATGGTGAATGTCTTTGGCAAGGGGCTCACCAATTAAGCTATTCAGCATTCCCACTCGCATTTTCCTCAGGAAATGCATTGTCTAGTTATATTATATTTTAATACTCCTGCTGCTGCCTCCATGCTGAGTAAAGCTTCATGACCTCTCTGGCACAGCGGATCCACCAACAGCCTCCGCTACAAGCTACCAGACCGGACTACCAGACCGGATCTAAACAGCAAGTGTAACTATAACAATGAACCTTATGTTAAACCCTGTTTTGCGGCATTTATACTGCAACCATTGGGCTGTCTGCAAGAGCTCATCTGCATTCTCTCTCTTTCTTGCTCTCCCTCTCTCTCTCTTTGTATATATATATATATTGTTGCTTTTGTTATGTTCATTTTTCAACAGTTTATTTTGTGTTCGTCGTGTCTGTGTCGTGTGCTTTAGTTTGTCCTAGGTTAATGTTAAATAAAATAATAGTATAAAATGTTTTTGCTTATTATGAAGTTAAATGTGTTGATGTTGATTTGTTTGATGTGAAGTTAGATGTGTTGAAAAACCTACAACTCTATCTCAAAAAGAAATGAAACATTTCCAAAAAATAAGATTTTTTAATACAAAAATAAATTTAAATATAGCTATCAATGCGTTTCTGAATGCGGTGCAGTTCCGCAATCTGACCCGATAGCTGCTGCTCTAGCAGAGCATTTTGTTGGGTGAGGTAGCTCATCTTCCGCTGGTTTTGCAGGATCCTCTGGTGGGTCTTTTCGATGAGTCTGTTCTGCCTCCTCATATCTCTTGATGCTTTTAGGATATAATAAAAAAACATTTGGATTTCAAATAACGTTACCAAATAAATAAATATTTTTTTTTGCTTATTAATCAATCATTATCATGTGTATACACTTGTTATGTGTCTAACACATCCCGGGAGTGCAGAATTATTAGGCAAATGAGTATTTGGACCACATCATCCTCTTTATGCATGTTGTCTTACTCCAAGCTGTATAGGCTCGAAAGCCTACTACAGATTAGGCATATTAGGTAATGTACATCTCTGTAATGAGAAGGTGTGTGGTCTAATGACATCAACACTCTATATCAGGTGTGCATAATTATTAGTCAATTTCCTTTTCTTTGGCAAAATGGGCCAAAAGAAGGATTTGACAGACTCTGAAAAGTCCAAAATAGAGAGATATCTAGCAGAGGGATGCAGCACTCTTAAAGTTGCAAAGCTTCTGAAGCGTGATCATCAAACAAAAGAAGCGTGTGGAAAAACAAAGGTGCAAAATAACTGCCCATGAACTGAGAAAAGTTAAGCGTGCAGCTGCCAAGATGCCACTTGCCACAAGATTGGCCATATTTCAGAGCTGCAACATCACTGGGGTGCCCAAAAGCACAAGGTGTGCAATACCCAGAGACATGGCCAAGGTAAGAAAGGCTGAAAGACGATGACCACTGAACAAGACACACAAGCTGCAACGTCAAGACTGTGCCAATAAATATCTCAAGAAAGATTTTTCTAAGGTTTTATGGACTGCTGAAATGAGAGTGAGTCTTGATGGGCCAGATGGAAGAGCCCGTGGCTGGATTGGTAAAGGGCAGGGAGCTCCAGTCCAACTCAGACGCCAGCAAGGTGGTGGTGGAGTACTGGTTTGGGCTGGTATCATCAAAGATGAGCTTGTGGGGCCTTTTCGGATTGAGGATGGAGTCAAGCTCAACTCCCAGTCCTACTGCCAGATTATGGAAGAGACCTTCTTCAAGCAGTGGTACAGGAAAAAGTCACCATCCTTCAAGAAAAACATGATTTTCATGCAGGAAAATGCTCCATCACACGTGTCAAAGTACTCCACAGCGTGGCTGGCAAGAAAGGGTATTAAATAAAAAAAAGTAATGACATGGCCTCCTTGTTCACCTGATCTGAACCCCATTGAGAACCTGTGGTCCATCATCAAATGTGGGATTTACAAGGAGGGAAAACAGTACACCTCTCTGAACAGTGTCTGGGAGGCTGTGGTTACTGCTGCACGCAATGTTGATGGTGAACAGATCAAAACACTGACAGAATCCATGGATGTCAGGCTTTTGAGTGTCCTTGCAAAGAAAGGTGGCTATATTGGTCACTGATTTGTTTTTGTTTTGTTTTTAAATGTCAGAAATGTGTATTTGTGAATGTTGAGATGTTATATTGGTTTCACTGTTAAAAATAAATCATTGATATGGCTATCTATTTATTTTTTGGTTAAGTTGCCTAATAATTCTGCACAGTAATAGTAGTCACCTGCACACACAGATATCCCCCGAAAATAACTAACACTAAAAACAAACTAAAAACTACTTCCAAAAAAATTCAGCTTTGATATTAATGAGTTTTTGGGGTTCATTGAGAACATGGTTGTTGTTCAATAATAAAATGAATCCTCAAAAAATACAATTTGCCTAATAATTATGCACTACCTGTATACTTCTAGCATCAATACCATATTATGGTTCTACAATCTGACAGGTGCGCTTTATATGTTGTCCATTTTTATATCTACATTTTGTTGTTGAAATGTTATTAATCATTGTGCACATATTTACCTTCCTGAATGAGGCTCACTGCTTGAGAAGTTGGGGTGGTGGGGGGGGGGAAGCTCCTCAGCTTGCTCCTCAACAGGAGCTGGGGTTGGGGAGTGGGAGGGCCCTGGCTGCTCCTCCTCATGCATCTCCTCCTCTGCCGCATCCTCCTCTGCCGCATCCTCCTCCTCCTCCTCATCGGCCTGGCGCCTTCTGCGCTTGGCGCGGACAACTGGCATTGGAGCTCCTATAATAACACAATGTTCATATATTATAAAAATGTTTTCTAATGACGTATGCAAATTCTGTGTACTCTGCTGTATTGTATATGAATACAAATTGATTTATATAGACAGTTAACCAATGGGACAATGTTATATTAAAGGGTCTTGTGGGCACTACAGGGGACTGAGCGTGAGCTGGGATGCAACCATGTTAAAATGAGCTGTTTTTGTCTCCTTTGTTTTGTTCAGACCATCTCATGTTAAAAAAAGGGCCTGATGGAGCACACGGGATTACTATAACAACCCCACTCCTAACACAGGAATTTAGTGGTAATCTATGTATATAAAACTCAACGTGTGTGTGTGCATAAATGTATGTATGTATGTATGTATGTATGTATGTTCCAGCATCACGTACAAACGGCTAAAGATATTTATATGAAACTTGGCACACAGGTTACTTATATGTCAGCCACAAACATAGGATAGGTGGTTTAAACCTTACCCACCCCCACTTGCCATGGTCGGGGTTTTTCTTTAAAGTCCCATGCAAAGCAATGGGAAAATTATGTTCCCACATAACTTCTGTGTTCCTGTCTGCTGTCCCATGTCTTTTTTCAACAGTACTATGAATACCTTGGCTGGTGGTGATATATGTTAGCACAACATGGCATCTTGGTTAACAACATCTGACCTTACATGAATTACATATGACCTTACATAACTGTCACCAAAGGAGCTGCGGTGGCTCCACGCGATTGCCACTGCACTGACAAGTGATTCACCTCTGCAGCTAGGGGTTCGGATCCCGCTCTCGGCTACCTGTGAATTGAGTTTGGTGGTCTCAGCCCCGCCCCTGGTGGGTGTGCTATGCGAGGTTGGGTTGGGAGGACCCCCTCACATCCGCCATTGCCAACCGGGGCATGGAGAAAGGTGGCAGATTGCCTCTGGGGGAGGCCTCCCAACTCCTGCAGGCCGGCTCCTCTCTCTTTCGAGTTCACGCACAAAATACACTTTTTTAAAAAAAACATAACTGTCAACAATAACTTACCTGGATGATATTTAGCCCGAAGACGTCTGACCTGATCCATTTGGCGCCTCTTCAGGTCAGACCACTTCTTCACAATTGCATTGTGGTCGTGTTGGCCGCCAAAGTCAGCGATTAGGGCGCTGACCACAGCCCTTTTCTCTGGCTGCCTCCGCAGCTTATCGTATCCTGTTTCCAGGAACTTCTGCAAGATGAAGAACAAAGTATATTGTAATACTTCTGTTGACAGCCTTATGGATATATGACGTAAATGTATGCTATTCAACAATTGGAAGCATTCTCGCCTTATTAATCAATGACAGGGGTAACATGACAGATTTTATATCCTGCCATTTCGGTCGCCACCTTTTTTGCATAAATATAGCAGCCATTATCATTTGCATAATTATGAATATATTATTAACAACACAGGATACACGTATAGGGGAGATATGCGTTGCTAACTCTTTTCCCTGTCAGGAGCCTAACGCCCCGGGGGTCAGAGACGGGACCTTTTCGGAGGGCCACTGACGTATGTACCCGTCGCAGTTTTTTGTGATGTCACTCTTTAGGTGTGTGCACATTTTTCACTGCATCCGGGTGGAGTTTTTGGGTTGTGTTTTGCACGCCACAGGCTTTTCAACAGGAAAAAAACAGCTGGAGGCAGAATGGTTGCAAAACACTACGGGTTTGTTACCTAACTCTGGGTTTCAAGACCAGTCCACCTCCAGCTGTTGCAAAACTACTACTCCCATCAGCCACGGTCTGTCAGTGCATGCTAAGAATTTTACTTTTGCTGCATCTAGGGTGCCACAGTTTAGAGACCCGTGCATAAAGGCCTGAAAAATGGGGGCCTGCAGAACTTACAATACTAGAAGTGCCAGCATTCCCAGGCATGCTGGAAGTTGTAGTTCTGCAACATCTAAAGGGCAATATGTATTCGAACGTTCTTGGGCCTTGAGGACACTGAAGTCAGGACGTTCGCATACGTCCTATGTCCAAAAAATTTTTAAATTCATTATGCTAAATAACAAGGAAAAGTGCCTAAATACACATTTGCCAACCAGGGTGTCTGCAGCTGTCCAGGCATGCTGGGACTTGTAGTTTTGGAAAAGCAGGAGACACATTTTTTGTGAAATACTAATATCTGATCATATATACTAACTTTTAAACTAGACTAAAATGCAGTTGAAGATAATGAAATAACAGTGGTCGAAATACTTACACAAATCAGCAAATTTTCCTCAGATACAGTGAAATTACTTCCAACCATCTTGCTCTGCGATTGCGTTGCGATCAAAAAGTTGGAAACTGGCAAGGGTCCAGGAAATGGTCGCGTGTTGTTCGCGTGTTGATTGCGCTGCTTGGACCGAGATGGGTCCATATGGCTTCGGCTGTATGGACCACAGTAACTCTTTTCCCTGTCAGGAGCCTAACGCCCCGGGGGGTCAGAGACGGGACCTTTTCGGAGGACCACTGACGTATGCAACCGCCGCAGTTTTTTGTGATGTCACTCTTTAGGTGTGTGCAAATTTTTCCTTGCACCGGGTGGAGTTTTTGGGTTGTGTTTTGCACGCCACAGGCTTTTCAACAGGAAAAAAACAGCTGGAGGCAGGATGGTTGCAAAACACTACGGGTTTGTTACCTAACTCTGGGTTTCAAGACCAGTCCACCTCCAGCTGTTGCAAAACTACTACTCCCATCAGCCACGGTCTGTCAGTGCATGCTAAGAATTTTACTTTTGCTGCATCTAGGGTGCCACAGTTTAGAGACCCGTGCATAAAGGCCTGAAAAACGGGGGCCTGCAGAACTTACAATACTAGAAGTGCCAGCATTCCCAGGCATGCTGGAAGTTGTAGTTCTGCAACATCTAAAGGGCAATATGTATTCGAACGTCCTTGGGCCTTGAGGACACTGAAGTCAGGACGTTCGCATACGTCCTATGTCCAAAAAAATGTTAAATTCATTATGCTAAATAACAAGGAAAAGTGCCTAAATACACATTTGCCAACCAGGGTGTCTGCAGCTGTCCAGGCATGCTGGGACTTGTAGTTTTGTAAAAGCAGGAGACACATTTTTTGTGAAATACTAATATCTGATCATATATACTAACTTTTAAACTAGACTAAAATGCAGTTGAAGATGATGAAATAACAGTGGTCAAAATACTTACACAAATCAGCAACTTTTCCTCAGACTTAGTGAAATTGCTTCCAACCATGTTGCTGTGTGATTGCGCTGCGATCATAAGTTGGAAACTGGCAAGGCTCCAGGAAATGGTCGCGTGTTGTTCGCGCAATTGCGCATGCGCGATCGAAAAATCGCAATCGCAATATGTATTTTGGTTAAAATATCATACATATTCGATTTCAGAGTGCTGCTACAGCAGTTTTCGAAATATCTGCAATCAATTTCGCATTCGCATGTTGCGATATTTCGATAAAATATCAGGAATATTCTGAGCCAATCAGAGCGCTCCTCCAGCATATCTCGAAATTGCGCAATAAATATCGCATTCGCATGTTGCGATATTTCGATAAAATATCACGAATATTCTGAGCCAATCAGAGCGCTCCTCCAGCATATCTCGAAATTCCGCAATAAATATCGCATTCGCATGTTGCGATATTTCGATAAAATATCACGAATATTCTGAGCCAATCAGAGCGCTCCTCCAGCATATCTCGAAATTCCGCAATAAATATCGCATTCGCATGTTGCGATATTTCGATAAAATATCACGAATATTCTGAGCCAATCAGAGCGCTCCTCCAGCATATCTCAAAATTCCGCAATAAATATCGCATTCGCATGTTGCGATATTTCGATAAAATATCACGAATATTCTAAGCCAATCGGAGCGCTCCTACCGCAGTTATTAAAAAATCGCAATTATTTTCGCATTCGCAATAGCGAAAAATCGCAATCAATTAATTTCGATAAAATATCACGAATATTCGAATTTAGCGAATATATCTCGAATATTCGAATATATATTCGAGATATATCGCGAAATCGAATATGGCATATTCTGCTCAACACTAATCACTAATGATGCTCACTGGTTTGCTTACAATTTTAAACAAGCCAGTGGGTGGTTGAACTGAAGTTATAATTTAGTGTCAGTCTGCAAAACTTTGTACACATCATGCTTTCCTATTCAAAACTAATAGGACTAATGTCAGAAAACAGATGCAGATAACTGAAGGCAGATGTGTTGCAAGTGGCCCCACTGCACAATTGCACTTAAAGTGATAGAACGGCCTTGTTTTTTTGTTTTTGTTTTTCTCTTAAAATAACAAACATGTCATACTTACATTGACTAGTATTGCTTTGCATAGAGCAGCCTTGATACTTCTCTTTTGAGGTCCCCTGCCAGTGCTCCTGGCAAATACACCCCCCCACACACACACACACACATACACATGCATGCTTGCTTCTGAGCCCTGCTCCAAGTGTACATAGGACTCATAGAGCAGAGCTTGGTTCTGCCCCCGGCTCTCTTGTCACTGGCTATGATTGACAGCAGCGGGTGCCAAGTCAGGACGAGATGCTCTTGTGCGCGTCGCTGGATTGAGAACAGGCTCAGGGAAGTAGTTAGGGCTGCGGAATGAGAACGCAGTAAGGTAAAAACTTCTGTCTTTACAAACACTTTAATACAAAGTGTGCATAGCCTATTATCTGAGGCATTTGTCATGACATAGGTGAGATAGATTACTTCTGTAAATAAACTCATGCCTTGTGTATTTGTCTTTGTAAACTTTTTATTGATGCAGGTAAAATAGGTCAAACATTACGGTGTAATTATAACAGTTTTGCATTGCAATTCACCTGCCTGTTTTTTTGTAAAAAAAAAAAAAAATAGTGAAACTAATAAAAAGCCATTTTATTGTGCAAGAACAGGTCCATGATTTTTTAAATAAACTTCTGTAGTCTTCAGGAGCCATTTAAAGTCCACTGTACCTTTACAAATACTTCAATTTTGACTATTCCCTTCAAAGCATTTCTCCAAAATAGAAACATTTTGCAGGAATCTCATGACTTGTGATGGTATTTTCAAAAAAAAAAATGTAGGTTGCTTATTTCTATCTCGTACTACTAATATTCAATGACAAAGAAATGTATTACAAAGAATCACTTTGCTTTACCCCACTCTTTTATCAATACACTCCCCTTTTCATTCTCTCATTACCATTCTTGTCTATAATTAACTGATGTTACAACCATCTCTTTTTTTGCCAGCTGCATTATTCTCTATGTGCGTGAATCTGCATGCTCTCCCTTTGCCTGCTTGGGTTTCTACCGGGTACTCCGGTTTCTTCCCACACTCCAAAGACATGCTGGTAGGTTAAATTGACTCCTGTCTATATTGGCCCTAACATGTGTATGCATGTGAGTTAGGGACCTCAGATTATAAGCTGCTTGAGGGCAAGGACTGATGTGAATATGCAATATATATATATATATATATATATATATATATATATATATATATATATATATATACAATATATACAGTATCTCACAAAATTGAGTACACCCCTCACATTTTTGTATTATATCTTTTCATGTGACAACACCGATGAAATGACACTTTCCTACAATGTAAAGTAGTGAGTAGGGATGAGCCGAACAACCCCCGGTTCGGATCGCAGCAGAACATACAAACAGGCAAAAAATGAGTTTGAACATGCGAACACCGTTAAAGTCTATGTGTCACGTACCTGATGGTTTTGAGCGGGAATTGCAGAGGAAGGCCTCTCTTACGGCACCCACTCACGGTCCCCTGGTAAGGAAACAGAAGGCACAGAATTAAGGAGTGGTACGTTGCCTGGCAGGATCAACAGAGGTGGACCAGACGCCCAGGAACTTCCTTGCAGGAACTGGGATACAGGAACTGGAGTAGCTGACTGGCTTAGTAGACCGGATCAGGAACAGCTCAGAGACTGGACCAACTTAGCAGACTGGATCAGTTTAGCAGACTAGATCAGCTTAGCAGACTGGATCAGGAATAGCTCAGCAGACAGGATCAGAAACAGCTCAGCAGACTGGACCAACTTAGCAGACTGGATCAGTTTATCAGACTGTATTGGAACCAGAAACAAATAGGACCAATACAAGGATAGTCAGACAGGCCGGGTCAGATATCATAGGTGCAGGCAGAAGAGTAGTCACAAACAGGCCAAGATCAGGTGCAGGCGGATAGCTGGATGGTCACAGGTAAGCCGGGTCTTTCACAGGTAACAGTCTCAGATCAGGTTTTAAGGCACACAGACGCTGTAGAGCACACAGCCGGGACTGTATTCGACAGGCAGGTTTAAATAGCCCACCTGGCGCCAACAGAGATGGCGGGCGCGCGTGAGCAATGGCATTTTTATAATGTACACCGTTACCAATTCACATGGGGGGCGGGATGTGTGGGTCGCCTTTGGTAAAGGGGGCTTCCAGATTCCGATAAGCCCCCCACCCGCAGACCCCCACAACCACCGGGCAAGGGTTGTGGGGATGAGGCTATTGTCCCTCTCAACATGGGGACATCCTCCCCATGTTGATGGCATGTGGCCTGGTATGGTTCAGGAGGGGGGGCGCTCTTTCGTCCCCCCTCCTTTCCTGCGGCCTGCCAGGTTGCGTGCACGGATAAGGGTCTGGTATAAAGTTTTGGGGGGAACCCCACGCCATTTTTTTTATTTTGGCGCAGGGGACCCCTACGCCATTTAAAAAAAAAATTGGCGCAGGGTTCCTCTTAATTGCTTGCCGACCAGTTATAGCGGCCGGTTGGCTCCCCTGCGCGAGAGCCCATAGCTTTACGTCGACTCTCGCGCAGGCCACTAGGGGCGCGTGCACACCGCCGGAGGCGCATGCCCCCGACTCCCGTGCACGTGGCCGGCGGGCGCGATCGCCGCCGGGCACACGTGATCGCTCGTTACAGAGCGAGGACCGGGAGCTGTGTTTGTAAACACACAGCTCCCGGTCCTGTCAGGGAGAGAAATGCTGATCTTCTGTTCATACAATGTATGAACAGAAGATCAGTCATTTCCCCATGTCAGTCCACCCCCCCTATAGTTAGAACACAACCAGGGAACATACTTAACCCCTTCCCCGCCCCCTAGTGTTAACCCCTTCACTGCCAGTGGCATTTTTATAGTAATCCAATGCATTTTTATAGCACTGATCGCTATAAAAATGCCAATGGTCCCAAAAATGTGTCAAAAGTGTCCGAAGTGTCCTGCCATAATGTCATAGTACCGAAAGAAATCGCTGATCGCCGCCATTACTAGTAAAAAAAATATTAATAAAAATGCCATAAAAATACCCCCTATTTTGTAAACGCTATAACTTTTGCGCAAACCAATTAATAAACGCTGATTGCGATTTTTTTTACGAAAAATATGTAGAAGAATACGTATCGGCCTAAACTGAGGAAAACATTTTTTTTATATATATTTTTGGGGGATATTTATTATAGCAAAAAGTAAAAAATATTATTTTTTTTCAAAATTGTCGCTCTATTTTTGTTTATAGCGCAAAAACTAAAAACCACAGAGGTGATCAAATACCACCAAAAGAAAGCTCTATTTGTAGGGAAATAAGGACTCCAATTTTGTTTGGGAGCCACGTCGCCCGACCACGCAATTGTCAGTTAAAGCGACGCAGTGCCGAATCGCAAAAAGTGCTCTGTTCTTTGACCAGCAATATGGTTCGGGGGTTAATATTCATACCAGACCTGAAGGGCCTGATATGGAATTTGGGGGAACCCCCATGCATTTTTTTTGGTTTGGGGTTCCCCTTAATATTCATTCCCGACCCAAAGGGCCTGGTACTGGACTGGGGGGACCCCATGTCGTTTTTTTCAATGAGTTTTATCTGTATTGCCGGCACCCGACAATTCATTATAGCCGCGAGTAGTTTTAAATTACTTTTTTCCCTTTAGACATTTAATTTTGTGCAGGGACTGTTATAAACACAGAAAACATGCACTACTTTACAGGCATACTATAGACACCCCCCAGGTATGAAATTTAAAGGAATATTTCACTTTTATTGTTTCACTTTAAGCTCCCGAAAAAACGGCAGTTTTAAAAACTTTTTGTTTGCATTGATACATGTGCCCTGGGGCAGGACCCAGGTCCCCAAACACTTTTTATGACAATAACTTGCATATTAACCTTTAAAATTAGCACTTTTGATCTTTCCCACAGACTTTTAAAGGGTGTTCTGTGGCTTTCGAATTTTCTGCGAACACCCCAAATTGTTCGATATTCGGTGAATGGGCAAACAGCCAATGTTCGAGTCGAACCCATGTTTGACCCGAACATAAAGCTCATCCCTAGTAGTGAGTTTACAGCTTGTATAACAGTGTAAATTTGCTGTCCCCTCAAAATAACTCAACACACAGCCATTAATGTCTAAACCTCTGGCAATAAAAGTGAGCACACCCCTAAGTGCAAATGTCCAAATTGGGGCCAAAGTGTTTGTGTTTGTTTCTCCCTGTTTCACACCAATGGCATGTATTCAATGTAGGATTTAACTATGATAACCTTGCGCCATCTGGTGGTGGCTAACTAAATTTGTAGGTATTATATACTACATTATATACGTTTAAAAAGACAACTTTGTCAGTATGCCACTCTTATTTAGACATTTAGTTTAATCCCCCTTTGGTCTTGCTTTCTCTCCATTTGTATCTGCCGTCTGTTATAGACCTGACATAGCAGAGTGAGAGTTATACAGGGACGCCACAAACCATGATATTTTATTTATTTATTTATTCAAATATATTTTTGAATCTGGCATTGTCACACATTCACAGCCTTCTGATTAAAACTTGCCTTCATTAGCAACATATTCAGTTGACCCCTGCATTTCATTTTATAATATATATATATATATATATATATATATATATATATATATATATATATATATATATATATATATATATATATATATATATATATATATAATCAGGATCCTGGCAATCTTCATATAGACTAGGCCATCTTTATGTAGAGCAACAATTATTTTTTTCAGACTCTTAGAGAGTTCTTTGCCATGGGGTGCCATGTTGAACTTCCAATGACCAGCATGAAAGAGCGAGAGCGATACCACTAAATTTAACACACCTGCTCCCTATTCACACCTGAGACCTTGCAACACTAACGAGTCACATGACATTGGGGAGGGAAAATGGCTAATTGGGCCCAATTTGGACATTTACACTTAGGGGTGTCCTCACTTTTGTTGCCAGCGGTTTAGACATTAATGGCTGTGTGTTCAGTTATTTTGAGGGGACATCACATTTACACTGCAATGCCACGTACACATGATCAGAAATTCCGACAAGAAAACCGTGTATTTTTTTTATGACTGAATTCTGGCACACACACGGTCACACAAAATTCCGACCGTCAAGAACACGATGACGTACAACACTACGAAAAGGCGAGAAAAATGAAGTTCAATGATTTTGAGCATGCGTCGACTTGATTCCGGGCATGCAAGTTTTTTTGTGCAGGAATTGCATACAGACGATCCGAATTTCCGACAAGAACTTTTCCCGTCTGAAAATTTGAGAACCAGCTCTCAAATTTTTGCTGTCGAAAATTCGACAGAGAAAGTCCGATGGGGCCTACACATCGTCGGAATTTCCGAGCAAAAGCGCACATCAAACTTTTCTTGTCGAAATTTTGGATCGTGTGTACGCGGTATTTTACAAGCTGTACACTCAGGGGCTGATTTACCAAGCCTTTACTCCATGACTCATGGAGTAAAAGCAGGAGTAGCAGCCATTTGGTCATTTGCTAAAGAAATACGCTGCTAGTGCAGTGTATTTCCCTAGTTACTAATGTGCTCCGTGCGCCCAGGAGAGGGTGCATTGTGCACCAGTACAGACCTGGCGCACGGCACATTGAAATGTAAATTGCGGGGGTTTGGGCGGGAGTTTATTAGGGGGGGAGGTGGGGGGATGCAGGGGAAGTGATGTGACATGTGTTTGAATGTGTTTGGCGGGCTGAATTGAAAGTGAAAGTGTTTTTTGAAAACAGATCCCCGTACGCTTGCACAGTGCGCCTGAACCTCGGGAGGTTCATTTGCATACTGGGCATGCGCAGAGAGAAATTTCGGCGCTTCCCGTGCGCCTTGTCAGTACGCCGTGAAAATCTTGGTAAATACCAAGCGGCGTACCCGTGAATGCGCTGCGTGATGCGGCGCACGGGAATCTCCGAGCTGTTTTCAGCCATGAAGGGGAACTCCGCGCCAAATTTCAAACTTGAAATCGGCGCGGGTCCCCCTTCAGGGCTACATTAGGCTCTTAGGCTTGGTCCGGAACGTGAGGGGTTAAACCCGCGCCGATTCGGCGCGGGGGTCCCCCCCCCAGATCCAAACCAAGCCCTCATCCCAAGCACGCAGTCTGGCCCGGACAGGAATGGGGGTGGGGACGAGCGAGCGCCCCCCCTCCTGAGCCGTACCAGACCGCATGCCCTCAACATGGGGGAGTGTGTGCTGTGGGGGAGGGGGCACTGCCCCCCACCCCACAGCACTCTTGTCCCCATGTCGATAGGGACAAGAGCCTCTTCCCGACAACCCTTGCCATTGGTTGTCGGGTTATGTGGGCGGGGCTAATCGGAATCTGCGAGCTCCCTTTAATAAGGGGGCCCCCAGATACCGGCCCCCCACTCTATGTGAATGAGTATGGGGTACATCGTACCTCTACCCATTCACATGGGGGAAAGTGTAAAGTAAAATAAAACACCACACAATAAAATATTTTATTAATCTGCTCCGGAGCCCCCCCTTTCTTCTTTAGCTCTCTTACAAGGGGGGGTTTCTTCTCTCCCGATCTTCTGCCGGGACCCTGGGCTTCAGTGATTTCTGCCGGGGGAGAGCGCCATCCCTTGGTCCTCTCCGGAGCCTTCCGCCGGATGCCCCCACCCCATTTAAGCTCTTTTACATTAGGGGGGGCATCCGGACTTCGGGGTCTTCTGCCGGGGGATGGCGCCTATCCCCCGGTCTTTCCGGTGCCTTCCGCCAGGGTTCCGGTCTTCCTGGTCTTCTGCCGGGGGTGCGCCAACTCCCCGGTCTTTTCTCTTCTGTCTTCTCTGCTCCCTCTTCTGCCTGGCTCCCCCGCGGAGCCAGGGCTTTCTTCCGTCTCTCTTCCTTCTTCTGCCTGTGTCCTCCGGGAGCACAGGGCTTGTCTGCGCTGTCTTCTTCCTTCTCTTCCATAGGATGTTGACACGACGAGGTTCCGCGCTGACATGCCGTGTCAGCGGCGGGCATGGACTTATATAGGGCAATGCCACCATGTGACCTCAACCCATGTGACATCACATTCCCTGGGCATGATGGGAATGTGATGTCACATGGGTTGAGGTCACATGGTGGCATTGCCCTATATAAGTCCATGCCCGCTGCTCAGACGGCATTCCAGCGCCGGACCTCGTCGTGTCAACATCGAATGGAAGAGAAGGGAGAAGACAGCGGAGACAAGCCCTGTGCTCCGCGGAGGAGCCAGGCAGAAGCGGAAGGCATCGCAGAAGCCCGCGGGTGTCGCCCCCCGGCGGAAAACACCGTAGAAGCCCGGGACTTACGCAAGTCCCGCCCACATATTTAAACATCGTTCAAACCACACATGTGAGATATTGACGCGTGCGTTAGAGCGAGAGCAATACTTTTACCACTAGACCTTCTTTGTAACTATAAACTGGTAACCTGGAAAAAAAAGAAAAAGGTTGCCTATGGGGATATTCACGGAATGAATTTTGGCCCCATTGCAGGAGTGTTTCCAATAGTAAAGCGTGACATGTAAGGTATCTATTTACTCGGTGTAACATCATCTTTCACATTATCCCCAAAAATTGGGCTAACTTTAGTGTTTTGTTAATTTTTAACCACTTGAGCCCCGGACCATATTGCTGGTCAATGACCGGGCCAGGCTGGAAAGCATGAGATCAGGGTAAAAAAAAAAAAAAACTCTCATGCCATTGCAGCTTTGTTCCTACATGTGTGATGAACTGAGTCTGCTCAAACACTTAGAAAAAATCCTTTCTTTTTAAAAGGTGAAAATCACTTGGATGGTCATAGAGCGTCGGTTGGGTTAATTAACCAGGTGTAAGCTCACCCACACTAGAGACTGCAATTTGTTCATGTGATTTCAATTGCTTCATTACTAGCACATGTTATAAAAACCGTGCATCGATCAGTCCTCAGCTGCCCTCATAGGGGCAGGCAGAAATGCTGTTGCGGAACACAAATGTGGTTTGTTGCATGGGTTTTTTATTTTGCCAATGGTTTTTGTTTATTTTTAAATGATGTTCACTTTGATGTATTTGTCTCTGCTGCCTTATTTTATGAAAAAATTGTGAAGATGTTGCGACTTTAAATCTGTTTATTTTGAGTTTTGAAATGTATTTTTGTTTGTGTGTTTGTTTGTTTTTTTGCTTTCCTTGTTTTGTTGACCAATAAAAATTACTTTAAAATTTTGAAGTTTGTTTTTTGTTACTTTTTCATGCAACATATTTTGACAGCTGCAGCTGAAATAGGTTTGGGCCTAACAAATTATGTGTGATTTTTGTCTAAGCTTCTTTCCTGGTGTGTAGGCATGAAATGTTTGCCATGTTTAATCTCGAGGAAATTAAAGACAAACTGGTAAGTATTTTCTTTTTTCTGCAGTGGTCCTCAGCCCTCAAGTACCCCCGACAGGACATGTTTTGTGGATTTCTCTTATCAAGAATTGCTGTCCAGACTGTCTTTTAAAGCACATGTGCAAGATGAAGGAAAACCTGCAAACATGGCCTGTGGGGGGGGGGGGGGTTGCTATTGGTGGACAGGCTTGAAGTGCTGATTTACAGCACTGTGCTTAAATCTAGGGCAAGGCAATCCTATTCTAATTGTGGGTGTTTGAGGGAAGCCAAGTGAGTGTTAGAACCCCTGCTTGTGTTTTTTTTTTGGGGGGTTGAGCTTTGTGTCCCTTTTCTTAAAATTGGCTTCACTTCCTGTCACACAGCTGAACAGGAAGTGAGGTTAAAACCCTACCAGTGTATTTTCTTGGGGACACAGGTCAATCTAACTAGTGTCCCCATTAAGCAAATTGCACTCCAGCACTGCTGTGTACACCCCAAATCATGGGTCTTCAAACTACGGCCCTCCAGTTGTTCAGGAACTACAAATCCCATCATGCCTAGTCATGTCTGTGAATGTCAGTGCATTACAAGGCCTCATGGGATGTGTAGTTCTACAACAGCTGGAGGGCCGTAGTTTGAGGATCCCTGCCCCAAATGATTATTTAGTTTGGGGTTTAGTAAAGACAAAGCCACTCTGCAGTACAAGCATAGTTGCTGAAAATCAGAGGAAGCACTGATGGTTTTAACATCCAATCCTGTAGAAGCAAAGTTGTTTTGTTTTCTTCCTTGCTTTGCACTTGTAGTGCAAAGTGGATTTGCCTTTAGTAAATGGACCCCAAAGTCCAAGATCCCTAATAATTTGGGGTGTACACAGCAAAATGCTAGAGTGCAATTTACATAATGGGAAACTATTTAGATTGATCTCTGTGTCCCCAAGAAAAGATATTAGTAAGGATTTACCCTCACTTCCTGTTTGGCTATGTGACAGGAAGTGAATGAATTTGAATTAGAAAGGGTGAAGACACCTCACAAATGTTCTCACTATCAGGGGTGCAGACATCCCCAAAAAATGAGCAGATAATACTTATTTGCAAATTAATAATTTTTTAGTTAACATTGGGTGGGGTGCTCTAACACACACATTCCTACATATTAGCAATGCTGTATCCTGGCCTATTGGCATGGTTATATTTTCTTAGGCCTCTCAATAAAACTCTATGAAATTTGTGCTTAAACTAGAACCAGGGGCGGACTGACAACTCATGGGGCCCCCGGGCAATAGAAGAGTATGGGGCCCCTCTGGCTTACAGATGGCCACCACGCCAGGAGGTAGTGCAGAGGCGGGCAGCTAAAATCTTGGGATATTCACATTAAAAGCATGTCATTTTCGGACATATCAGGGACAGATCTAAAAAAAAACACAGATTTTTACATACTGTCCCTGGTTTTACTGAGCCTGGCAACCCGGATGGAGCCCCCTAGTGGCATGGGGCCCTCGGGCAGTGCCCGAGTGACTCAATGGTCAGTCCGCCCCTGACTAGAACTATAATCAACACGTTTTATTTTCTTTCATTTTGGATAGAGTGAGGGAGGGTTATAGGCCCTGTCAGTTTATTTTGTATTATCTGTGTCCAATTGGGGAGATTTGCCTTCACTTCCTGCCCCATAGCCAAACAGGAAGTGAGAGAAAAACTATGCAAATTAACCACTTCCCGCCCAGCCTATGGCCGATTTACGTCCGGGAAGTGGTTACACAATCTTGACAGGACGTCCTGCAGGATTTCCTGCCGCGCGCGCCTGTGGGGGCACGCAGCGCGGCGATCGGTGATGCGGGGTGTCAGTCTGACACCCTGCATCTCCGATCTCGGTAAAGAGTCTCTCACGGAGACGGAGACTCTTTACCACGTGATCAACCGTGTCCAATCACGGCTGATCACGATGTAAACAGAAAGAGCCATCGATGGCTCTTCCTCACTCGCGTCTGACAGACGCGAGTATAGGAGAGCCGATCGGCGGCTCTCCTGACAGGGGGCGTTCGCGCTGATTGTTTATCAGCGCAGCCCCCCCCTCGGATCACCACACTGGACCACCAGGGATGCCCACCCTGGACCACCAGGGTGGGCAAAAAAAAACAAAAATATGGAAAAAAAAAAACAAAAAGCATTAAAAAAAAAGAAAAAAAGATGCCAATCAGTGCCCACAAATGGGCACTGACTGGCAACCTGGGAAAATCAGTGCCACCCCACAGTGTCCATCAGTGCCACCCCACAGTGCCCATCCATGCACAGTGCCCACCTATCAGTGCCCACCTGTGCCACCCATAAGTATCCATCAGTGCCACCCATAAGTGCCGCCCATGAGTGCCCATCTGTGCCGCCCATGAGTGCCCATCAGTGCCGCCTATGAGTGCCCATCAGTGCCACATACCAGCGCCGCCAATCAATGCCACCTCATCTGTGCCCGTCAGTACTACCTCATCGATGTCCATCAGTGCCATCTCATCGGTGCCCATCAGTGCTGCCATATCAGTGCCCGTAATTGAAAGAGAAAAACTTATTTACAGAAAAAAATAAAAACTTTTTTTTTTTTAAAAATTTGCAGTCTTTTTTTAGTTGTTGCGCAAAAAAAAATCGCAGAGGTGATCAAATACCAACAAAAGAAAGCTCTATTTGTGGGGGAAAAAGGATGCCAATTTTGTTTGGGTACAGTGTTGTATGACCGCGCAATTGCCATTCAAAGTGCGACAGTGCTGAAAGCTGAAAATTGGCTTGGGCGGGAAGGTGCGTAAGTGCCTGGTATGGAAGTGGTTAAGGGAATCCAGTGCCCCCCTCCCCCCCAGAACTAGTGTGTGGGTCCCCTGAAAATTCCTGGGTGGGTCATACAAAAACAGGGTGTGACCTTGACAGGAAGGGGTGGGTCATTTTTCTATTAGGAGGTGCAGATATGTAGTCAGGCCTAGGGCAGAACAAAACCTAAAAATACTACTGCATATTAGGGCTTATTTAGACCGGATCCGATGTACAGCATGTTTTTATAGTGTGGGAGGAAACCCACGCAGGCACAGGGAGAACATGCAAACTCCATGCAGATGGTGTCACGGGCTGGATTCGAACCAGCGACCCTTTTGCTGCTAGGTCAAAGTGCTATACACTACACCACTGTGCTGAACGAACATGATTGCAGCTGAAAGCATGAGATCTTTTTTTTTTTTTTTCAATACCATGCTTTCCAGCCTTATTGACCCCGCCTCTCTCCATAAAGAGGACCTGTCACACACTAGTCCTATTACAAGGGATGTTTACATTCCTTGTAATAGGAAGAAAAGTGATCCAAAATCAAAAAAAGTGACAAAAAAGTGCAAAAAGAAAAATATGAGGTAAAAAAAACAAAAAAAAAAAAATTAAATAACGCCCCTGTCCCTAGAAGCTCGCACTCAGAAGCGAATATGCATGTAAGTCCCGCCCACATATGTAAACACCATTCAAACCACACATGTGAGGTATTGACGCGTGCAGGGCCGGACTTACCATTGGCCTTGACTGGGCTCAAGCCCAGGGGCCCCACCCAATAGGGGGCCCCCTTTAAAAAAAATTTTTTTTTTTTTTTTTTTTTTAGGGGTCCGGAGGTCCCCAGAGGCCCCCAGGGCCCCGGACGGCAACCCCCCTTTTTTTTATTTATTTTTTGTAAAAAAATGTTTTTTTTTATATATTTTTTATTTTTATATATAATATATATATATATATATATATATATATATTTTTTTTATTATTATTATTAAAGGGCCCAGGGGTCTCCAGGGCCCCGGATGGCAACCCCCCTTTTTTTTATTTATTTTTTGTAAAAAAATGTTTTTTTTATATATTTTTTATTTTTATATATATAATATATATATATATGTATATGTATATATATATATATATATATATATATATATATATATATATATATATATTTTTTTTTTATTATTATTATTAAAGGGCCCAGGGGTCTCCAGGGCCCCGGATGGCAACCCCCCTTTTTTTTATTTATTTTTTGTAAAAAAATGTTTTTTTTATATATTTTTTATTTTTATATATATAATATATATATATATGTATATGTATATGTATATATATATATATATATATATATATATATATATATATATATATATATATATATATATATATATTTTATTATTATTATTAAAGGGCCCAGGGGTCTCCAGGGCCCCCGGATGGCAACCCACCTTTTTTATTTTTATTTTATATATATATATTTTTTTTTTTATTAAAGGGCTCAGAGGTCCCCAGGGCCCCATGTGGCCCCATTTATTTTTTTTATAAATGTTTATTTTTGTTTATTTTTTTATTTTTTATTAAAAGGCCCAGAGGTTCCCAGGGGCCCAGAGGTCCCCAGGGCCCCCGGGTTTGGCAACCTCCCTTTTTTTTATGTATTTTTTATAAATGTTTTTTTTTTTATTATTAAAGGGCCCAGAGGTTTATTTTTTCTTTTTATTAAAAGGCCCAGAGGTCCCCAGTGCCCCGGATGGCTACATATATTTATATATATTTGTTTTCTTCTTTATTTCTTTTTTTTTTTTTATAAAGGCCCCCCGCTTCTCAATTTGCGGCAGCCCCCACGCTTCTCAATTTCAGGCGGCAGCACCCCCACCCCCCCTAGGTTCTCTGCTTCAGGGGGCCCATGCCTTAAGCTGTGCAAGGGGCCCCAAAATTCCTGATGGCGGCCCTGCGCATACCTCCCAACACGCACGGATTCTGTGGGACTTTCCCGCACAGACAGCTTCTTCCCGAAGGCCCGCAAAAGGGTTAATTTTCCCGCACTGCAAGAGGAGGCAGCACGGAAGCAGGAGGAACCGGAGTGGTGTGTGGAGGACTGTGGCTGCTGAAGGGAAGAAAGCCGAGAGCCGGGCTAATGACAGTCTGTGGCCCCGGCTGTTGGCACAGGTGAGAGGCACTCCCCCCCTCAACAACTGCAAAATCCCCCCCCGCTCAACAACTTTAATGCGCTCCCCCCCGCTCAACAACTTCAATTCGCCCCCCCCCCCCGCTCAACAACTTCGATCCCCCCCAATTCTCGGCTCCAGGGGGCCCCTTCAACACTCAAGCCCAGGGGCCCCCACCACCCTAAGTCCTGCCCTGGACGCGTGCGTTAGAGGGAGAGCAATAATTCTAGCCCTAGACCTCCTCTGTAACTCTGAACTGGTCACCTGTAAAAAAAAACAAGCATCGCCTATGGATATTTTTATGTCCCGAAGTTTGGCGCCATTCCATGAGTGTGTGCAATATTAAAGCGTGACAAGTTAGGTATCTATTTACTCGGTGTAACATCATCTTTAACATTATCCATAAAAATTGGGCTAACTTTACTGTTTTTTTTTTTTTAATTCATGAACCGTGTTTTTTTTTTGGGCCAAAAAAAAAAAGGCGTTAGAAAAATGATTGCGCAAATACCGTTGGAAATCAAATAAAAAATGACCGCCACTTTATTCCCTAGGGTGTCTGCTAAAAAATTATATATAATGTTTGGGGGTCCTGATTAATTTCCCAGGAACAAAATATAATTTTTACATGAAGGAGAGAAGTGCCAGAATAGGCGCGGTACGGAAGTGGTTAAAGTGAAATAATAAAAGTGAAATATTCCTTTAAATTTCATACAGGGGGGGAGGGGGTTTACACGCATGTTTCCCGTGCTTAGAACTGTCCCTGTACAAGATGTCATTTCTGAAGTGAAACAAAAAAAGGAAGTTTAAAGTACTCATGGCTATAAAGAATACAGTCATTGCTCATTAAAAATAATAATAAAAAAAAAAAATGGGGGTCCCTCCAAATTAAATTACCAGGCCCTTCAGGTCTGGAATGGATATTAAGGGGAAACCCGCCGTAAAAAACCCCCCAAAAAAATAGCGTGGGGTCCCCCCAAATATCCATACCAGGCCCTTCAGGTCTGGTGTGGATTTTAAGGGGAACTCCACCCCAAATTGAAAAAAAATGGCGTGGAGTCCCCCTAAAAATCCACACCAGACCCTTATCCGAGCACGCTGACCTGGCCGGCCGCAGAAAAGAGGGGGGGGACAGAGTGCGGCCCCCCCTCTCCTGAACCGCACCAGGCCACATGCCCTCAACATGGGGAGGATGTCCCCATGTTGATGGGGACAAGGGCCTCATCCCCACAACCCTTGCCCGGTGGTTGTGGGGGTCTGCGGGCAGGGGGCTTATCAGAATCTGGAAGTGTTAAAAATGACAGTAGCCGGTTTTTGACAAATCTTTTAATAAAATCTTCTTTTCTTCTTTCTTTCGGGTTTCTTCCGCTGCTTCTTTCTTGGGTCTTCTCGTCCACATCTTGCCCGACGTGTTCTTCTATCTTCTCCGTCCGTCCTTCAGCCTTCTGGTCCCGCATCTTGCCCGTTGTCTTCTCCTGTCTTCTTCTCCGTCCGTCCGCCAGCCTTCTCGTCCACCTATTTTTCTTCCCCGGACGCAGCGCTTGAATTTGATTTGGCCGCCGTGTTCCCGCTCCTGGGACCCGCCCCCCTCTGACGCCACAGGGAAACTCATATGAAAGTCAGCGACCCCGCCCCCCTCTGACGCACATGACCTTCTAAGGAGTTTACTTGTGGCGTCAGAGGGGGGCGGGTCCCAGGAGCGCAACACGGCGGCCAAATCAAATTCAAGCGCTGGGTCCGGGGAAGAAAAAGAGGTGGACGAGAAGACTGGCGGACGGACGGAGAAGAAGACAGGAGAAGACAACGGGCAAGATGCGGGACCAGAAGGCTGAAGGACGGACGGAGAACATAGAAGACCACGTCGGGCAAGATGTGGACGAGAAGACCCAAGAAAGAAGCAGCGGAAGAAACCCGAAGGAAAGAAGAAAAGAAGATTTTATTAAAAGATTTATCAAAAACCGGCTGCTGTCATTTTTAACACTTTTGACATTTTTTTTGGGGTGAAATGGTAGAGGTACAATGTACCCCATTACCATTTCACATGGGGGGGGGGGGCAGGATCTGGGGGTCCCCTTTGTTAAAGGGGTCTTCCAGATTCTGATAAGCCCCCCACCCGCAGACCCCCACAACCACCGGGCAAGGGTTGTGGGGATGAGGCCCTTGTCCCCATCAACATGGGGACATCCTCCCCATGTTGAGGGCATGTGGCCTGGTGCGGTTCAGGAGAGGGGGGGGCGCACTCTGTCCCCCCCTCTTTTCTGCGGCCGGCCAGGTCAATGTGCTCGGATAAGGGTCTGGTGTGGATTTTTAGGGGGACTCCACGCCATTTTTTTTTTAAATTTGGGGTGGAGTTCCCCTTAAAATCCACACCAGACCTGAAGGGCCTGGAATGGATATTTGCCGGGAACCGCACGTCTTTTTTTTTTTTTTTGTTTTTACGGCGGGGTTTCCCTTAATATCCATTCCAGACCTGAAGGGCCTGGTAATTTAATTTGGGGGAACCCCTACACATTTTGTTGTTTGTTTTATGAATGAATCCCTTTAGAATTGTCAGAGCCGACAATTCATTATAGCCGCGTGTGAATTTTTAAATGACTTTCTGAATGTCATTTTGTGCAGGGGCAGTTCTATGTACGGGAAAAATGCGCTATTTCACATGCTGACATTACACCCCCCCCTAGGTACGAAATTTAAAGGAATATTTCACTTTTATTGTTTCACTTTAAGCATTATTCATTTCACTGCTCCCGAAAAAACGGCCGTTTTAAAAAAATAAAAAAAACATTGATACATGTCCCCTGGGGCAGGACTGAGGTCCCCAAACACTTTTTAGGACAAAACTTGCAGATTAGCCTTTAAAATGAACACTTTTGATTTCTCCCATAGACTTCTATAGGGAGTTCGGCGCGGCTTTACATATTACTTTCATTGCGCCGGCTGCTGCGCTGGTTCATGCGCCTAATTAAGCCTCCACCCGGCGCACTAATTAAGGCATGAGCCCCTCAGTGTAATTGTAATTGCAAAGTGTAATTTCTTCAGGGTTGTCACATGAAAAAATATAGTAAAATATTTACAAAAACGTGAGGGGTGTACTCATTTTTGTGGGATAGGTATGTAAAGAGCTGCATAAATTGATGGCGCTATATAAGAATCTTTAAAAAAATTATAATAAATAAATAATTCTAACACACGAGGGCTGAACTTTGGAGTTTTTACCAGTACAACACTGCATTGCACATACTTTGCATCACAACCCAGTAGCTGGACGTTAGCGATATTGAATTGGCTACCATCCCTTACTCATTGCTCAAAGAACAAACAGTAAACAAGGAACACAGCCAAGCCGTGATCTATTTTAGTTACAGTATGAGGTTGATTTACTAAAACTAGAGCACTCAGAATCTGGTGCAGCTGTGCAGGGTAGCCAATCAGCTTCCAGCTTCAGCTTGTTCAATTAAGCTTTGACAAGTAAATCTGGAAGTTGATTGGTTTATATGCTGAGCTGCAACAGATTTTACACACTCTGGGCCAGATTCAGAAAGCCGCGCGCAAAGTTGCGGCGGCGTAACTTTTATTATTTACGTTAAGCCGCAGCAACTTAACATGCAAGTGCTGTATTCACAAAGCACTTGCGTGTTAAGTTGCGGCGGCGTAGCCTAAATTGGGTGGCCTAATTCAAAATAGGCGGGTAGGGGGCGTCTCCTATTTAAATTAGGCGCGTCCACGTGCCGAACTTACTGCGCATGAGCCGGCCTTAGAAAAATCCCAGTGCGCATGCTCCGAATTATGACGGTGTTTTCGACGTGTACGTAATCAACGTAAATCCCCATTCACGGACGAGTTACACAAATGACGTAAAAATTTTCACATTTCCCGCGGTCACGACGTCCATACTTAACATAGGACTTTGGGCAGCTTTATCTTTACGCCGGGAAAACCCTTATGTAAACGGTGTAAAGTGACTGCGTCGGGCCCGCGTACGTTCATGAATTGGCGTATCTCGCTGATTTACATATTCTCAGCGTAAATCAGCGAGAACGCCCCCATCGGCCATTTTAAAATTGCAGTTAAGATCCGACGGTGTAATACAATTACGCCTGTCAGATCTTTGCTGCAAACCGGCTTATCTTGTTTTCTGCATACAGAAAAACAGATAAGCCGGCGCAAAGTGTGAGTTATAACTCTTTCTGAATCTGGCCCTCTCTTTTTAGTAAATCAACCCCTATGTGTTATAGTGGTGTTTAGGACACCAGAATGTAACTTGGTATTACTGTGAAGTTTTGAATGACTCAATTGAAAATATGAAACATCTCACGACGATTATGATTGAGGATTAATTAGAGATGGTTGACAAGCTGAAACTGATTTTATAGAGTGACCATAGAGTCACCATCTCATCACATTAAATCTACAGAGCGTTTCTAAGAAGTGTTATACATCTGCTTGTTGTAATTGCTGACATATTTTCAAAGCAAAGCTTGGGGAGTAACCTGCTGTCCATTAAACCACTGAGCCGCCTTGAGAAAGGGAAAGTGAAAAATCTCTAGACACTTGTTTTGTACTACAATACTCATTTCCTTTTATTAAATTCTCAAGCTTGGGGGGTTGTGAAATAAATAGGGTTGTGATTTTCTTGTTTTCTTGTCACTTGCTAGTCTTATCTTCCAGCAGAGATAGCCAGAGAAGGTACATAAGGATATATTAAGCATTGCTTTAGGCTCTTCTGTGCATGCAATAGATTAGTGCAGTTAAGAGACTGATATTTATGGTTGGAAATATTATTTTGTACCGCTTTTCGAGAGCTTTTGCAACACCTTATTTGCAAAAACACTGCCAAATTCAGGAGGTTTACCAAGGTCATTTTTATTAATATATTTCTGTATTCTGGGTAAACGGTTACATGGACTGTTGAAATAGATGTAATGTATGTGAGCTGTTTGAACTCCCAATGCATATGTAATTCTCTTTATCCATTATTTTGTTGTTTACAACTCTGCCACTGGACACAGCAGATGGCAGATCAGTGTACCATGTGTTGGCTGTGACCAATCACAGTAGTTTACATGACAATTGTACAAAATGAATGGATTTGATTCATGCCATTCATTGTGTACTATTGTGTTGATCTTTGTGATTGGTCATAACGATCACATGGTACAGACAGTGCCAATCACATCTGCACCGTGTGGCCAATCACAGCTAATCACAACAATACACACTGAATGTGTCAGGGACTTGCTGGCAAGAGCACTGCTGAAGCTCCAGGGCAAAGGTCAATGCGCATGCGCAAGCATGTTCATGCAGGTGCCCGTTTAGCTGGACATACACCTATGTGCATGCTCACAAATATTTGCATGCATATGCAAACACCTATGCGCATGCATATGCGTGTTAGCCACTAACACTGGTGCCAAATGGACTGTATAAGTGCAGAAGCTGCACGAGTGCTTTGCTGTCTGATCTGCAGCTTTACCCATATACCTGTTTTTATGATCTCTGCTGGATTCCTGTGTTTGACCTAGCTTATCCTGACCACGCTTGCTCTCCAGCTATCCTGACCTTGACTTGCCTAAAGACTTTGTTATATCTCTCATCTGCCTGATATCCTTTTGCCAACCTCTGCCTGCACCTTGACCATTCTCTGCCTGCTTTTCATGCTTCTTTCTGATCATCCATTGCTAACCTGGCTTGTCTGACCCTGCATCCAGTATTCCATCTGTCCTGCTCTGCATGGTGCCTGGTGAAGCTGGTCCTCCATCCTCTGTGTGCCTGCATCTGCTGTTCCTGCTGCCATCTGCTGCTTCAGCTATTTAGCCCAGCTCTGGTGCCACACCTGCCACACACCTCTGTTATCAACGGAAGATCCTGCAGGCACTCTTACCTCACTGTGCTCTCATGGCCACTGTCACAACACCAGTGGTCCTTGAGCTGGGGCTGTACCAGAAGTCTCCCTTTACACGTCAGGCTCTGCCACAGGGTACGTGACAGAATTAATATTTTTTATTCAGCAAAAATGTATTTAAAGATATGTAATCTGGGACTTTACATGTACCTCCTTGGGTGTAATAAACACTGACCACTTATTTTAAAAACAATTTTACATATCTTTATTTAAATTATTCTACAATATCTTAAGAAAGGTTTGTTTTAAAAACAAATTGTCACATTGGTTGTCCAGGATAGTATTGTCCTGGCCTTGAGATACGATTTTTGTAGCCAATGTGTTTCGCAGGCTGACCTGTTTCATCAGGACCTCAGATCTTGTTAAGTACTGTGATAGTGTACAAGAAAAAATCATAAATGAGACAATCAATATCTGACAGCGAATAAAAATTATGTCCAGTTTAAAAAACATTTAACAAATAGGGGAAAGACAAGGAGGCAAAAATCATTTGGTGGAGGGGGGATTATGGTGTGGGGTTGTTTTTCAGGGGTTAGGTTTGGCCCCTTAATTCCAGTGAAGGGAACTCTGAAGGCATTAGCATACCAGGACATTTTGGACAATTTCATGCTTCCAACTTTGTGGGAACAGTTTGGGGATGGCCCCTTCCTGTTCCAACATGACTGCAAACCAGTGTACAAAGCAAGGTCAATAAAGACATGCTTGAGTGGGTTTGGGGTGGATGAACTTGACTGGTCTGCACAGAGTTTTGACTTTAACCTGATAGCATGCCTTTGGGATGAATTAGAGCAGAGACTGTGAGCCAGGCCTTCTCGTCCACATAACTGCCTGACCTTACAAATGCGTTTCTGGAAGAAGGTTCAAACATTCCCGTAGACACACTCCTAAATCTTTAGCTATTTTCTGTCAAATATTGTCTTTCAGGATACAAGCATTTTATTTGATGGCTTTCAGAATAAAAATCGTTTCACTGATCTGTTTTACAACTCTGTTATAATTATTATATCATATTTCCCTGCATTGGGTTCCTTAAGAGAGACTTCCAAATCATCTGAAACATGTACACCTTTTACAATATTCTACCTATACCCTCCCTCCACATTGTCAGAAGAGCCCGAGAATGGTTTAAAGGCAAAATCAAAAAGCTGTTTTAAATCAGAGAATTTTTAACATAATGTCAAGAGCAGTCAATATCAAGAACGAAGGCCAGATCCACATAGCGAGTATGCCGGCGTATCTACTGATACGCCGGCTTACTTTCAAATTACCCACGTCGTATCTTTAGTTTGAATCCTCAAACTAAGATACGATGGCTTCTGGGTTCGATCCGACAGGCGTACGGCTTCGTACGCCTTCGGATCGTAGGTGCAATACTTTGGCGCCTGCTGGGTGGAGTTTGCGTCGTTTTCCGCGTCTGGTATGCAAATTAGCTTTTTCCGACGATCCACGAACGTACGCACGGCTGTCGCATTCTCTTACGTCGTCTCTAGTCGGCTTTTTTCCGGCGTATAGTTAAAGCTGCTATTTTGCGGCGTATAGATAGACCTGCCATGTTAAAGTATGGCCGTCGTTCCTGCGTCGAAATTGAAATTATTATTTTTTTTGTGTAAGTCGTCCGTGAATAGGGATTGACGTAAGTCACGTCTAAGTTCGAAAAATGACGTTGTTGCGACGTCATTTTGCGCAAAGCACGGCGGGAAATTTCCAAACGGAGCATGCGCAGTTCAATCGGCGCGGGGACACGCTTCATTTAAATGAATCACGCCCCCTACCCGCCGATTTGAATTCCGCCGCCAGAAATACACTACGCCGCCGTAACTTATGGCACAAAATCTTCCTGGATTTGACTTAAAGCCAGGTAAGATACGGCAGTGTAGCGTATCTCTGATACGCTGTGCCTATCCAATTATATGTGGATCTGGCCCAAGGTCTTTAGGTGATCAGGGAGAAATCTGTAAACTGTGGCCCCCAGTTTATTGAGAATTAGTCAATGTCTTTTCAAGACAAGAACATATTTAAAACATTATAATTTAACTTGTGTTTAATTAAAGTGGAGGTTCACCCTAAAAAAATTATCTACCATCCCATCCAGCATACTTGCGTCAGCTACAGTATGCTTTATTTATTTATTTTTTCGCTGTACTTACCGTTTAATCGTTGATTTTCTTTTCTTCTTCCGGCGGGGGAATAGGCGTTCCTACTGTATGAAGGGGCGTAGATGATTGACGTGTGGCTACAGCACGTCACGCTTTCCGAAAATAGCCGGCCTAGGACTCGGCTCTTCACGGCTCTATACGGCGCCTGTGCACAGACTAGGAGCTGACTATAGGTCGGCTATTTTCGGAAAGCGTGACGTCAATCATCTACGCCCCTTCATAGGAATGCCTATTCCCCACGAGAAGATGAAAAGAAAATCAACGATTAAACGGTAAGTACAGCGGAAAAAAAAAAGCATACTGTAGCTGACGCAAGTATGCTGGATGGGATGGTAGATAATTTTTTTAGGGTGAACCTCCGCTTTAATTCAAAACAAAATTCCCTCACACAATTTACCAGTGCACCCAACATGTTTTCTATTCCTGTTCTGCTTGTGTGGATGTATAATATTCTGTAAAATCTTTTTCCTGCTGTATCTTTTTCAGTATTCCCAAAAATAACCCCCAGCACTGGTGCCAGTTTATGCAATGGTAACATACTGTATACATTGATGGTCAGTGGTGTTATGTTATGTAAACCCACTTCAACTCCTTTACCTTCCTGCATCGATGGTCAGATATGGTGGTATTTAAAACATTGTTCCCTATTGGTGGTCAGTGGCAGTTTGACTAACCCCTTCATGGTGCAGCATGAAGGGGTTAATAAGCACTGCCACTGGCCACTAAGGGAGCTTGGTACAGATGAATTTTTAACCCCTTTGGGGAGTGAGGGGGTTAATAACATTGCCAGTAGTCAATAATGCAAGGGGTTAATAACAAAACCAATGGCCTCTAATGCAGCTTTGTACAAAGAAATAATGAAGGGTTAAACAACTTTTTCCACTAGCCAGTAATGTAAGGGGTTAAACAAACACTTCCAATAGCATTAATGCATTAATAGCCAGTGGCAGGGTTAATTAACCCTTGCATTACTGGCTAGTGGCAATCTTATTTAACCCCTCACTCCTCCAAGGGGTTAACCATTTGTCTGTGCAAAGCCAATCTTATCCTCAGCTGCTCTACTCATACCTGTGTTTACAAACTGAGCCACTTGCCACTTGCTTCCTGGCCAAGAAATTATATCATGTCATTGCAGCAGTAGGCCGAGACTAACTTTCCTCTCTCAAGGGGAGATCACTCTGCCTGACAGTAGTGCTGTTTCTTCGGGCCGAGTGCAGGAGAAGAGAGAGCGCTCCAGGTCTTGACACTCCACTGCAGTTGCAGTTGCAGTGCTTCTAAAGTCTGCCCTGATAATGAGCCTGATCTCAATCCGGTGTTGTGCAGGAGCAGCAGTTCTCTCCAGTCTCTCCCTCCTCAAAGGCTCAGGGACAACACCACCAGGAACTTATGAAATGTCTTATAAACAAGAAAATGTTGTGCTGAAAATCTAACTAATACCTATGCAGCATAATATAAAAGTGTTAATACCTATATCTAAAATATTAATAAATTGCTCCTGCACATTTTTTATTTTTTTTGGTTCAGGTTTCCCCTTAATTTTCATACCAGACCCAAAGGGCCTGGTAATGAACTGGGGGGGGGAACCCATGTCATTTTTTTCCAATGACTTTGTTCTGTATTGCCGGGACCTGACAGTTCATTATAGCCGCAAGTAGTTTTAAATTACTTTTTTTTCCTTTAGAAATTTCATTTTGTGCAGGGACTGTTATAAACACGGGAAACTTACTACTTTACAGGCATACTATAGACACCCCCCAGGTACGAAATTTAAAGGAATACTTCACTTTTATTGTTGCACTTTAAGCATTATTAAAATCACTGCTCCCGAAAAAAAATCAGTTTTTAAAACTTTTTTTGCATTGATACATGTCCCCTTGGGCAGGGTCCCCAAACATTTATAATAATAACAATAACTTGCATATTAACCTATAAAATTAGCACTTTTGATTTCTCCCATAGACATTTAAATTGTGGTTCCGCGGCTTTCGAATTTGCGCAAACACCCCAAATTGTTCGCTATTCCGCGAACGGGCGAACAGCTAATGTTGGAGTCGAACTCATGTTCGACCCAAACATAAAGCTCATCCCTATTCAGGACATGTGCCAAACAAGGTACTGTATGTGTTTGAATCTGTTGAAGGGGAGACAGAAGGTTGGTGCTATTGTGTAACAGGCGCTCCACGCGCCGGTTACTTCTGGTGATGACAGGCGCTTTCAGCACCTTAGTGCATTCCATGCTGGAACGCATACGGCGCTCGCACGATGACATCATCGCCCGGCGCCGTGTGCATTCCAGCCTGGAACGCAGAAGTGCGCCGTGGTGTACGGCTGTTCTCCATACACCTCCGTCGAATCAGTGCTAATGCACTGCCCCTCTCCCTTGCTACGCATATCGGTGCCATCGTTACCCATGCTGCTACACCGCTCCAGCCAACAACTACTACTTTGGTGCTGTTGCACCTACTGCAACACAGAGCCATTGCTGGGGACAACCTTGAGGTCTTCTTGCTGAATACCCTACACCACAGAATCATTATCCTACATTGAAGCCTGCAAACGGATAAGTAGCTATTGTATCACTTGTAGTGCTATAGGAAGATCTGCTGCTTATGTTCCATCTAATACATTTTCTGTTCCTTAACATGCCTTCTGGATATCAACACAGGGTCAGCTACGCTCAATTTACCTGAGCTTTATATGCCTCTCATATGCAACTATTATTACCTGTCCTATATTCACCTCATATATGCAACTATAATTACCTGAGCTATATTGCCTCTCATACGCAATTACTAGTTGTCACTACAACTCCTATTTACTACAAGCTTGACATAAGTGCAAATCCTTAATAGGCATTGTCCTAATTTGTTGAAGATGTTCGCCCTAACTTTTCTATGCTAAGGGTTGATGGTATTTCATACCAACTCCCTTAGTGGTCTAAAACATCCCTATATGCTTAAAGTGATATGATGTAGAGAACCCCCAAACTCCTGTTTGTGTGGAGTGACGCCTGGGGTCCCGTACTGATAATCACTTGCATATAGAGGTGTATTGGAATCTTGATATTTAAAGTATAATATATAATTTTAAACGCTAAGCTCAACGCCTTTCTTTATGTGAGAGAGAGAGATGATGTAGAGATCCCCCAAACTCCTGTTTGTGTGGAGTGACGCCTGGGGCCCAATACTGAGTTCTCACATAAAGAAGCGCATTGAAATCCTTGCTAACCGCAGTTGTGGTTCACTCCATTCACCAGTGCTGTTACAGAATAATAGAACCTTAAAAATGAACCCAGCGGAGCTTGCGAACCATGTGGTCGCCCTTACTCAAAAGGTAGAAGCACTTGCTCAAACTGTACAAACTCTGCAGTTGCAGAACCAAACACTGCAGGATTTAGTTGCGCAAAATCTCAATTTAAAGAGGGGCCAGTTTGATATTGACACCTGATATGTGATATACATACTATAGTGGGGTTGACCCATACTGGTTTTCTGTACAAAAGTATGTAATTTAAAGTGTTTTTTACTTTTGCAGTCAATTTTGAGCAAACTCCACTGTATGTTTGTTATGTGTTTCCATTCACATAGCATGCCTAAATCAAATTTAAATATAATATTTCTCACCCTTTTATGTTTCTGAGGAGAAGGCCTCATAGTAGATTACAAGCATTTCTACAATGTCTCTGTCCCCACACAGAATGGAAATTATCTGAACTATCCCTCATTAACATACAATGCAGGAGGCAAATTTCTAAATTTTTACCCTTTGTTTGGACAGTCAGGGGCAGATCTTCAAAGAAATTACGCCAGCGTATCTCTTGATACGCTGCGTAATTTCAAATTTCCCGCGGCGTATCTATGTTTTGGTATCCACAAAACAAGATACGACGGCATCTGGGTTAGATCCGACAGGCGTACGTCTTAGTACGCCGTCGGATCTTAGATGCAATTTTCCGGCGGCCGCTAGGTGGCGTTTCAGCCATTTCCGACGATCCACGAACTTACGACGCATTTTTTTACGTCGTTTCCGTTCGGCTTTTTTCGGCGTATAGTTAAAGCTGCTATATGGTGGCGTACTCAATGTTAAGTATGGCCGTCGTTCCCGCGTCTAAGCGTAAGTCGTCCATTAATGGGGCTGGACGCCATTTACGTTCCTGTCTAAATCAATGACGTCCTTGCGACGTCATTTGGAGCAATGCACCCTGGGAGTTTTTACGGACGGCGCATGCGCAGTTCGTTTGGCGCGGGGACGCGCTTCATTTAAATGAAACACGCCCCCTACTCGCCAAATTTGAATTCTGCGCCCTTCCGCCGCTAGAGATACGCTACGCCGCCGTAACTTATGGCGCGGATTCGTTGAGGATTAAAACAAAATCAAAGTAAGTTACAGCGGCGTAGCGTATCTGACATCTGCGCAGGGCGCAGCGTATGTATGTGGATCTGCCCCTCAGTGTTCAAATACATTTTCAACTGATAATGAAGAGTTGGGTGCCCAGTACTAAACAGGAATACATTAAAGAGTAATTCTGCTTTTGTTGAGAAAAAACACTCCCCTCTGGGTGATCTATGTATATCACAAAGGATTTTAACAAACTTTGTTGCAGATTCCTACCTTTTTTTATTCTGAAGAAATCCCTGTGTGTTTGCCTGTGTTCATGTGGTAAGTGAATATAATGGGAGTGGTTTCATATGTATCAATCAGCTGCTGCACATGCAGGGCTTTAATGAGCAAAATTGCAGGGTCTGCATCCCTTTCTATGAGATTTTCTTTTGGGAGTATCTCACCAAAAATACATTTTTTGTTGCAGGGGATGCCTGATATCTGATTTGTATCTTAGTGTAGACTTGTGGGAAAATTAGTGAGCCAGACACACAAACAGGAAATTGTTTCTGGGGGGTGTTCTGTGTACAGAACACCTCCAGGTAGCCATATTGCATTGCATTTTACAGAAAATTACAGAGCTGCAGATTAAAAAGGAAAGGTAAATTTTAATAACATCTACTTACAATATGATTTGAGTTACAATTGTATATGCTATATTATTATTTTTTTATTTACTATATTTTTCCCATGAAAGTCAAGTTATTGCACAGTCCCTGCCTAAAACTTACAAAGCAGAGGGAGCTTGTTAGGATTTGTATGCAAGTAAAAAGGTTATCCTGCAATATTTTAATTGTTTTAAAGCGGGGGTTCACCCTAAAACTACTTTCTAGTATTACAATGTCCCAACACATTACAATACAATTATGCCTATTTTTTTTTTATGCTGTACATACCTCGGTACAGCTAATTCACCCGCGGCTTCCGGGTTGCGAATCCTGCGGGAGTGGGCGTTCCTAACTTGCTGGTGATTGACGTGATGACCAAAAACGAGCTCCCCCCGTCGCGTAAGCTGCGTCACGATTGCCAAAAGGAGCCGAACGGCGGTGCGCAGGCGCAGTATAGCGCCGACTCGCCGTTCGGCTTCTTTCGGCAATCGTGACGCAGCTTATGCGAAGGGGGAGCTCGTTTTTGGTCATCACGTCAATCACCAGCAAGTTAGGAATGCCCACTCCCGCGAGATTCCTAACCCGGAAGCCGCGGGTGAATTAGCTGTACCGAGGTATGTACAGCATAAAAAAAAAAAAAATAGGCATAATTGTATTGTAATGTGTCGGGACATTGTAATACTAGAAAGTAGTTTTAGGGTGAACTAGGGTTGCCAACTCATCCCTTTAAAACAGAACACATATTAATTACACAGGTTCTGTGGCTGATTAAGGAGGTAATTAAACTCACTTGGTGCCTTATTTGCATTAAATTAGCCTCAGAACTTGTGTAATTAATATGTGTTCTGTTTTAAAGGGATGAGTTGGCAACCCTAGGGTGAACCCCCGCTTTAAGTTATATAAGAAGGCCAGTATGGTGGCCTGAGTTTATGGGAGGAGCCCGGAGGGTATTTAAGCAGCCCACTCACACATGCTCTTTGTCGGTTCAGTGTGCGGTACTACACGTCACTGGGCCGACTCTTCCCAGCTCACCTCATGTCCGTGAGTCTGCGCATTCAATCGCATTCGACATCGCAAGCGCTTTGCGGCTTCTCCCTTCATGGTCTTCGCCGGCGGTTCCCGCTTACTGTCGCAGGTAGGATTCAAACCTTTTCGTATCTTGTGCAATCTTGCAATTCGTTATGCTTCCTATCCTGCATCCCTTTTGGAAACAAATCTGCCTCTGAGTTATTGTTGCTCATGTTCCAACATCATTCGGCTGAGGCGTAGTACATTTGTAACTTCCTTCTGCCAAACATACGATTCATTTGTAAATCCATTTGGAAGTTAACATGTGTTTGTATAGGTTCTTTGGCAGATTGAGGTGGTAATTGGACTCACATGGTGCCTTGTCTGCACTTGATTAGCCTGGGGGGATGGGTGGTTGGTAGGTTTTCAGTTTCAAAGCAAGGGGTAGCATACACTTTACAACCAATTCGTATCAGATTCGTTCAATACTCCTTACTATCAATTCGTATCGGATTCATTTCATGCATTTTACAACTGTTTTGTATCAGATACATTGCATACTTTCTACCGTTGTCATTCATTGTTTCCCCCATGTCGTGTGTGTTTTAGTTCCCGCAGCGGAACCTACGAATTGCTTGTACACATTTCTTCTCTCTCATTTATTTACCAACGTTATTGCCTGTGTGTCATGCATGGCACCACACCACACTCTTGGGATGTGTTGCACATCCACTCTAGTCCAAAGCAAACCCAGTCGCACGTTCACTGTCCCAGGCAGGATTCATTAGCTTGTTTGTCATGTCAAATTCGTGGTCACTCATGGTGTCACCCGTACCATATGTTTGGTTCCCGCAGTGGAGCTTACAAAGCATTGATACGCACTTCTCGTGTTCTATTTTCTACACCAAACCTCGTTGTTTTGCCCCATGCACAGCATCACGCTACACGTTCCCGACATGTTTCACTCCAGCCACAGTCCGCCGCAAACTCACTCGCATGGCCCACTGTCGCAAGTAAGATTTGTTATTACATTCTTTATATCTTATCAATTTTCTACCATTCGTTGTCTCCCATATCGTTCATTAGTGGCCCCTGCGGAACCTACGATTCAAACAGGCGTTGTCCTTCTACCTTATACTACAAACAAACCAGGTGTTTCTATCCTTTCTCAGTAACCCAATTCTTATTGATTGAGACCTTGCAACCATGCAAATCATCTCAGCAGTCTGATACTCTTGTTGAGACCCTTGCAACACATGACCCTTACAAAATGCAAAAAAAAACAAAAAAAACGCAAAAAGGAAAAAAAATATATAAAATGCAAAAAACAAAACAAAAAAAAAACAATTGCCACCACGTAATCTCAGCCCAGCAACCTGACACCTGTTGAGACCGTTGCAACAACGCAAAATTCGTCTCCACAGCCTGAGACCCTTGCAAACGCAATACTGTCTCAGCAGCCCCACACTCATCGAGACTCTTGCAACCACACAAAATCGTCTCAGCAGCCTGACGCCCTTGTTAAGACCCTTGCAACACATGACCCTTACAAAACGCAAAAAAACAAAACAAAAAAAATTATATATAAAAAAAAAATATATATATAAAAAATTTCCACCATGTAATCTCAGCCCAGCAACCTAACACCTGTTGAGACCGTTGCAATCAGGCAAAATTCGTCTCTGCAGCCTGACACCCTTGTTGAGACCCTTGCAAACGCAATACCGTCTCAGCAGCCCCACACCCATCGAGACTCTTGCAACCACACAAAATCGTCTTAGCAGCCTGACACCCTTGTCAAGACCCTTGCAACACATGACCCTTACAAAACAAAAAAAAAAAAAAAAAATAATAAATAAAAACGCAAAAAAAAAAACCAAAAAGAAATATAAAAGTGCAGAAAAATAAAAATTCCCACCTCACAATTTCGGCCCAGCAACCTGACACCTGTTGAGACCATTGCAACCATGCAAAATTGTCTCAGCAGCCTGACACCCTTGTTAAGACCCTTGCAAACGCAATACCGTCTCAGCAGCCCCACACTCATCGAGACTCTTGCAAGCACACAAAATCGTCTCAGCAGCCTGACACCCTTGTTAAGACCCTTGCAACACATGACTCTTACAAACCCCCCCCCCCCCAAAAAAAGATATATAAAATAAATATAAAAACGCAAAAAAATAAAAAAAAAACGCAAAAAGAAATATAAAAGTGCAGAAAAAAAATTGCCACCACACAATCTCGGCCCAGCAACCTGACACCTGTTGAGACCATTGCAACCATGCAAAATCGTCTCAGCAGCCTGACACCCTTGTTGAGACCCTTGCAGACGCAATACCGTCTCAGCAGCCTCACACTCATCAAGACCCTTGCAACCACACAATACCGTCTCAGCAGCCTCACACCATTGTTGAGACCCATACAAACGCAATACCGTCTCAGCAGTCCTACACTCATCAAGACCCTTTGTCAGGGGATGCCCACGCAGGCATCCGAGTACTGGGTAACAGGTCAATGGGCTGCACTAATGGAAACAGGCACCAAGATAGTGAAAAATATATGTTTTATTAAAGTAAAAGCACACGTGAAAAACAAACAGAAAACCCCCAAGATAAGCAATAATGACACAGCAAACCAAAACCCACCAAGCAGGTAATGCAGGGATAAGACACAAGCAAGTCCAAGGTTAAGCCAGAGGTCAAGGATTGGAGAGAGCAGCAAAGTCCAAAAATACAAGCCGGGGTCAATAAGCGTCCAGGGCAGGGAGGCGAAGCAGGGACAGGTTGGCAACAGCTAACAGATCAGGCAGGGAACAGGCTGACAAGCAAAATACTGAAGCACTGAACTGTAGTGAAGGGCGGGATTATATACCTGTAGCAGTTCACCTTAATTGAACCTTAGAGAGGAGTCATCCCATGGGAGACACCCGCTGGTGGACACCAGAACTGCACCCCTGTTACTGGGAGAAACAGTGCCACCAGCAGGTGACCAAAGCCATGACACAGATCATGACACCCTTGCAACCACGCAATACCGTCTCAGCAGCCTCACACCATTGTTGAGACCCTCGCAAATGCAATACCGTCTCAGCAGCCCCACATTTATAAAGGCCCTTGCAACCACGGAATACCGTCTCAGCAGCCTCACACCATAGTTCAGACCTTTGCAAACGCAATACCGTCTCAGCAGCCCCACACTCACCAAGACTCTTGCAACCACGCAATACCGTCTCAGCAGCCTCACACCATTGTTGAGTCCCTTGCAAATACAATACCGTCTCAGCAGCTCCACACTCATCGAGACCCTTGCAATACCGTCTTGAGCAACCTCCCACTCATCAAAGACCTTTGTGACCATGCAGTCTCACCCCAACAACCTGGCATTCATTGAGACCCTTGCAGCCAGACAAATCATCTTTAGCCTCATGTACACTGTTGTTGGTAAACAGACGTTTAGGAACAGTTGGGTGTTTTTCAGACGCCCCTGATTTCTCCTCTATGTTATCTTATCAGTACATGTACACATGATCATTTATAGTCGTTTTTAGGCAGTTGAGTTTAGAAACCTTCCTGAAAAAAAAAATGGGTTCAGACGGATGTTCAGAGGCATTCGAAACGCCGATGCCTGTAACAGCTTGTAAACACTGCCAGATGCGGTAACTCATGTTTACCAGCGTTTCATTCACAGTCGTTTTCATAAAAAAAATAAAAATAAAGGGGAATATTGGCTCAGCAACTTGACACTCATTTGAGACCCTTGCTAAATGTAATATCAACTCAACTAACTCACACCCGTCTATACAAACTAAACTTGCAAACACACCTCAGTGACAAACAATCAGCCAGACAAACACACAGTGGAACCCAGTTGGCCATTCATCTTCAGTGGCACGCGGGCCACTCATCTTTTCTCTGTGTTTTTTCCCTGCGGTTAGTTCAGGTTTTCATCCAGCACCTGCGAGTGCACGTTGGCCTGCGAGTGCACGTTGGCCTGGAGTGCATGTATATCGTCTTGTTGAGCACCTGTGTATTGTCTTGATTTTCTCACACCAACGCAAGATCCAGTCCAAGTTCTCAAACTAGATCAAGCATCAGTAGCAGATTTAGCTATTTGGAACAACTTCCACACCTGATAGAACAGCATTTCAATCTTCATCCTGGCAGTGTCAGCCGAGCCACCAAAGGCTTTTGCAGCCATTTTTAGGCCGCCACTGGTTCTCCAAACCTTGGCCCCCAGAAATTCTCTTAAATTTTTGCTTCACCCAGTCTTCATCACGCCTTGTGCTGCACCCCATCGTGGCAGCTGCCCAGGTCTGGGACCACACTTGAACAGGACAGACACTGTTCTTCACCACAGACAATCAGGCCACAGCCAACATCATCAATTAAGGTAGATCTAAGTCACTCCCTATCACTTCCTGCGCAGGCTCGCACAGCTGTCACTCCGTCACCAGTTAATATCTTATGTAGACCTTTTCCAGGCAAATGCAAAAAGCAGCTGATGTGCTTTCCTATTCCAACCTTGGAATGGATGTTTTTTTCCAGCAAGAGCCTGGAGTCGACCCAACAACTATCCCTGTCCCACCATGGACATTGCTGACGATGGACTGAAGTCGCATCTCACCAACGCAACGCAATCCAACTTATTAACCACTGATTGGCACGCAACACATTGAAGGCATATCGCACTGCTTGGAACACTAATCGCAAATTTTTGGGCCCTTGCCCCGGAGCAGCAATAGGCAACGTTGGACACATCCTAGCCTTCATATCGTATTGCCACATGCAGCTGACCATTTCTCACAATACTATCACGCCATATCTAGATGGCATCCAGCATTTCCTGTCCCTGCAGGACCCCAGTAAACCATCAGTATTCTCTAGCCCATGCAGTCAAGTCCCTCCTACAGGGCATACAGAAGCACTAACCTGTAGTCAGTGGCAAGCACCTACCTTTCAAGAGTCCCCTCTTAGGGACATGTCTAAAATCCTTACTCGTTCCCTGTTTAGGGCTTTGCCCAGACTAGTCACCCAAACAGCCATCTACCAGGCCTTCTACGGTTCCCTACAACCTAGTGAATTTAGTCAGCGGCTCCGGCAGTCAGACACTGCTCCGACGCCACCCGACTCGCTTTCGAACCACTACACTCTCACATTCTGCAAACGCAAAAAAACAGCCCCTGGGGTTGACATCAACCTGTTTCAGACTAACAACACCTGACGCCCAGTGACGGTGCTCGACCCACTACTGCTCCATCTACCCAGCCAATCTGATGGTAGCTCGTTGCTACCCTTTCTAAACCAACTCCCTGAGTGTCAGCCAGTGTGTCAAGCATGTCAGAATCCTCCTAAGTAACTTGGGATTCAAACCCCAGTGAGTTCTCTGGACATTCTTTCCGAATTAGAGCAGCCTCAGTTGCCTCCCAACAGGGAGTACCAGACCATGTAATCAAGATACCAGGCTGAGGGAAGTCTCCTTGTTTTGCCACATACATCCCAAATCCTCATGAAGGAATGGCACAAGCCTTTACCAAGCTGGCTCAATAATTACAAGAAATCAATATAAACTATTTCCCTATCTGAGTCTTTTGCCCCCTTTTCTTGGCATACTGACCAGACCACCAAGGCACACTTCAGGTCTATTTATGTTGTAAGTCTTGTTGCGTGTTTATGTGATCCACATCTCTCTCGGTCAGAGGGTAACGACCATAAATAAGAAGGCCAGTATGGTGGCCTGAGTTTATGAGAGGAGCCCGGAGGGTATTTAAGCAGCCCACTCACACATGCTCTTTGTCGGTTCAGTGTGCGGTACTACACGTCACTGGGCCGACTCTTCCCAGCTCACCTCATGTTCGTGAGTCTGCGCATTCAATCGCATTCGACACCCTCCCGCCCTTCCCTTTTTCAGGGCACTTCTCAGCATATCCTTCTTCAATTAACTACCCATTACTTACCTTGGGTATGCCCCCTTTTCTTGGCATACTGACCAGACCACCAAGTGACACTTCAGGTCTATTTATGTTGTAAGTCTTGTTGCGTGTTTATGTGATCCACATCTCTCTCGGTCAGAGGGTAACGACCATAAACTATGTTAATGGCAACATGTAAGAAATGTAGAGTAGGTGTTAGCCCAAATTGGCTGAAAAAAAACGGAAATACACTTTCAGCATTCAGGCAAAGTTTAGGCATATATCAGGTATATATCAGGAGTCAGACTTCATGCACAGATATATTAAGCCTCAGAATATGAACTCCCATACCTCAGGGTAAAGCCTTGAAGAGTAGCACTTGAAGAACAAAGAGCTGTGCAGGCAAAAACAAACTTGAAATAAAGATAGGCAGAAGCCATTATAACATCTCTCTTTTAATTGAGTTCCTCTAAAATTGAAGATCAGGATACATCTGAGAGGTATGCAGAAAATTCTAATTGACTTATTAATCTTTTTTTTTCTATTAAAAAGTGCATTTAAATTGTTCAGTGCAGTATACCTTTTTTTGAGTACTTGAAGGGTTAAACATAGTTGAAATGTCACCATCCTTCTCACTTAATGCAAACAGTATAAAACCTGCCATTGTGTCAAAAAATAAATGTGAAAGTAGTCCAGGTTCTCCATTACACTTGTATCCCAATTTTCAGCAAATCATTTCACCCGGTCAGACTGGATGGAAATGATTTTGCTTCCAGTAAATAGGATCATATACATGCAATTACATTTTTATCAAGTTTCATTATGCCATCCATTTGCAGATTTGAACTTTGTATTTCCATCCAATCTGCAAGGGAACATGACACAAATTATAAGTGGACAAGAAGGATAGCTGATGGAATGGTAGACTGACATAAAATAACCAATAGACAAAGACAAGACCATTCTTTCAATACTTTTTCTTGACAATGAGAAAAATAAATAAAAGTAGAAAAATACATTTATATAATTTATGACTAAATATGTTTTCTTAAATCTATTATTATGTTTCTATGAAAACCATCAAGCAGTGCAGAATTGATATTTTAATTGCTTGCAGACATTACCATAGCTGCTTAATAAACATTCAGTAATGAGACTGCCACTTCATCCAATATCAACATATTTTAAGCCCCCTTCTCTGTCTCTGCTTCTTATAGACAGGCAAACAGGGATGTGTAATATATATATCTGCATATATAACAGATGTAATAGGGTCTTACCTAAGGTGTGATACACTTTCTGTCTCATGATTTCATATACTGAAACATTTATAATAAATATGTAAATGCTTTTTAAAAGTTTTTTTTTAATGCTAAAATGAGTTCAATAACTTAAAGTGACACTAAACAATATCCCGATTCTCCAAAACAAATCCATGCTTACCCACCAATTAATGACTGTTTTTTTTTTTCATGAAATTATTTCTTACTTTGTGACAATGTCCTCCATGAGCTACCAAATATCTCCTTTCCTCCTTAATCCTGTTTGTTTGAATTAGACAGTGCACATTAGTTGTGGCCAGGTGCACTGCTCGACGCACAATGCAAACCCCATTGTCCCTGGACCCTAGGCCATCTTGGGAGTAAGAAAGAGAGAATGCCTACGATATGTTTCCAGATACAAACTGATCGCAGAGACTGGAGAAAGAACATATCCACCCAGTCTGGATTGGATCACAGTAGCAAAAAGGAATTTGAAGATTTTTTTTAAATTTGGGGTGGAGTTCCCCTTAAAGTCTACACCAGACCTAAAGGGTCTGGAATGGATATTTGGGGGGAACCCCACGTCATTTTTTTTTAAATTGACGGCGGGGTTGCCCTTAATATCCATTCCAGACCTGAAGGGCCTGGTAATTGAATTTGGGGGGACCCCCACGCTATTTTTTTTTTTTTATGAATGAATTCGCTTTGAATTGCCAGAGCCGATAATTCATTATAGCCGCAAGTCAGTTTTAAATGTCTTTTTTTCCTTTCAGAAATGACACTTTGTGCAGAGACAGTTCTAAGTACAGGAAACATGCAATTTTTCACATGCTAACTTTACACCCCCCCTAGGTACGAAATTTAAAGTAATATTTCACTTTTATTGTTTCACTTTTTGCATTATTAAAATCACTGCTCCCGAAAAAACAACAGTTTTTAAAACTTTTTTTTGCATTGATACATGTCCCCTGGGGCAGTACCCAGGTCCCCAAATACTTGTTAGGACAAAAACTTGCATATTAGCCTTTAAAATTAGCACTTTAGATTTCTCCCATAGACTTTAACAGGGTGTTCCGCGGCTTTTCAAATTTGCCGCGAACACCCCAAATTGTTTGTTGTTCGCCGAACAGGCGAACAGGCAATGTTCGAGTCGAACATGAATTCGACTCAAACTCGAAGCTCATCCCTATTAGGGACACAGTGTAGGTAAAGATCCACTGCAGGGAGCCCACAGGTAATACTGATGAGTAACTCTTCTATTGTCAACTTTTTTGCAGAAAAGCTTACAGTTTTAAATTCTTATTTCATTATTTATTTGATTATGTATCCAAAATTGTCTCCCCCTTTTGTGTTTTATAGGAAGATTTAACATAAAACAACTTGGGCAATATAATCTAACCATATGTTAACATGTGCCCTGATAAAGTCTGAATAGGAAACATATAGGCAGGAGTAGTCTCTGGGCTAGATTCATGTACCTGCGCTTCTTCTTACGTCGGCGCAGCGTATCGTATTTACGCTACGCCGCCGTAACTTAAAGGAGCAAGTGCAGTATTCACAAAGCACTTGCTCCGTAAGTTGCGGCAGCGTAGCGTAAATGGGGCCGGAGTAAGCCCGCGTAATTCAAATGTGGAAGGAGGGGCGTGTTTTATTCTAATGTGTGATGACCTGACGTGATTGACGTGTTTTACGAATGGCACATATCCCAGTGTGCATTGCTCCCAAGTACGCCACAACGACGTATTGGTTTCGACGTGAATGTAAATTATGTCCAGCCCTATTCGCGAACGACTTACGCAAACGATGTAAAAAATTTAAATTTCGAAGCGGGAATGACCTCCATACTTAACATTGGCTGCGCCTCCTAATAGCAGGAGCAACCTTACGCCGAAAAAGCCTAACATAAACGACGTAAATAAATTGCGCCGGCCGTATGTACGTTTGTGAATCGGCGTATCTAGGTAATTTGCATATTCTACGCCGAAAACAATGGAAGCGCCCCTAGCGGCCAACGTAATATTACACACAATTCTACGCCGCCGCATTCAAGTTACGTCGGCGGAGGAAGCCTATTTTTTTAGCGTATCATTTATACAAGTGTCATCTGTGCAGTCATTATTGAGCTCCATAATTTACTTTTTATAATAAAACAATAAAAAGCTAGCTTATTTCTTCTGGTTTTAAAGTCTATTGAGAAAATTGTGTAGTTGTAAATTGACAAAACTGGGGACCATACATACAAACTTGCAGCATTTGCAGATGACATGCTCCTATTCCTATCTCAACCGCGCACAACACTCCCCAACCTTATGTATGACCTGGAGCATTTCCTATTGCTATCTACCCTAAAGATAAATCACTCCAAATCGAACACTCTCAATTTTTTGCTAACACCAGACTCAGTAAAGTTATGCCAAAAAAACGTTCCCTTCACGTGGTCCAAAGATGCCATAACATACCTCGGGGATTCAAATTCCTACCCACATGCCAGACCTTTTCAATCTCAATTATATACCTAGCCTCAAAGAAACATACAATGTTCAAAAATTATGGAATTCTCTAAATATATCTTGGTTTGGCAGAGCATCTTTAATCAAGATGACAATTCTACCAGGATTCCTTTATGCTATACAAACAATCCCCACTCGAGTACCAAACTCCTTTCTTACCTCTATTTGCCGAGGTTGCTCAACTTATATATGGAGAGGCAAGCTATGATTAAGCACTACGTTTTGGTGTGAAACGTGTCAGATGGTATCCTGTTTGCTGTGACATGTATGCTATGATTTTATTATAATTTTATTTTTACAATTAAAGCAATATTTTTGGAGTGCGGCTGTCCAGATATTTTTCCTTCATTTTGCATTATTATATGCATTGCCAGCACCCGTGGCTTCAGATCTGGTAAAGAGGTTCATCACTTTGCCTTGAGCGGTAATTTCCTTTCTCTATCTGCCATGACCCTTGCCTGGATACAGATTATACTACGGATTGCTGCCGGCCCTAAAGAAAACAGGCTCTGTTTTGCCTATGTCCGCCCTGTCTATTCAGTAACCTGTCCAGGTCACTCCTGCATACTACTCCTACTTTGAATTACTCCACATCCTGAACCCATCTGACATGGTATGTAAACTCTCTCTGGGGTTGCTAGGGAGTGTCCCAGTCCTGTGAATACTGCTCTGCAACTCAAGTCCTGGGGGCATCCAAGAAACAGTAGACATACAAGCTTTAAGGAAAAGGCAGCTGGTGTAGGTACAACCATCCTAACATCCTGCTATTTTCTCAGAACAGGATGCAAACCAGTAAAACCTAAAATTATCATTAGCCTTAGACCATATTAATGATTCCATCACAGGTCTAATTATTTACAGATAAACACTGCATCCAAGCAATCTCAGTTTGGATCGAGAACCCAACCTGTCCCTGCTGCATTTGTGACTCTTGAACCTGAACCTGAACCTAAACCTAAAATCCCTTTAAATTTCAGAAATTGATAACACCTGTTATTTTTCTGACTTCAAAAACTCTTGGAAGTTGTATGATCAGCTTCTCCTCTAGTCATCTGGTTCTGTACAACAAGCTAAGACTGTAACATAACCACTCCAATGGAATCTGTTGTCTTGGGCCTTCAGTTTACTATGCTCTGATCCTGCCCTGGCCTGTGTGGATGAGTTTTTTGGGGTCTATTTTTCAATGAATCTAACTGAGTGGACAAGGCAGAAGCAAACCTCCATGATTTACATAAAGGCAGACTGCCCACTGAGTAACATTGCTCGGGCTGGAAAAATCCAGTTTACAGTTAGGCTTATCAAGAATGCTCAGGTTTATCACCCCTTCTATGAAATGCTGGAAGAAGCCATGCAGCTGACAATCCATATCAACCGGTGTCTTTGTAAGTGCCACTATTTCACTGGATGAGCCTATGCAGATTGCGACCACTTACTGCCCAGGAAAAGCCACACAGAAGGAAATTCAGACTCTATCTCTATTGTGATTCCAAAGCAATTTTGCAACCAATTGCTCACATAACTAGAAATGTCAAAGCCTAGTGCAATGGGGAACAACTCTCCTAAGATATATCCTTCTGACTAAGGAAATAACAAGCTATTATTCCCTGTCGGCATTACTTGCAAGACTATAAGACCCCTTTCACACTGAGAGACTTTACAGGTGCTTAAAAAAGCGACTGAAAATCTCCTGAAAACTGCTTCCCAATAATATCAATGGATTATTTTGGTGCGCTGGCAGGGCAGTGAAAAATTTCCTGCAAGCAGCATCTTTGGAGCATGTTTGGAACGCTTAAAAAAGTGCCTCAAGAAGCCCCTCTCCATTGAAATGAATAGAAAAAAGCACCTGAAAAGTGCTGCAAAATGGTTCTTTTGAGTCACATAATCATAAAAAAAAACAAAGAAGGTACACAGATAAGGCACTGCGAATAGGTGCTACATACTGTATGTACATCCATAGGTCACATCATTAAACTTGGTAACAAAAAAAATTATCAATGTAAAAATGTGGAGTTATCAAAAAAACAACCAAAAATATTTATGCTCTAGAGTAAGTGTAATATCTTACTCTAGAGCTGTACCTATATATCACCCGAATAGCTACAGTGATGTATAAACATTTATACACACATGATAGTGCTCTTCTTATTCTGAAAATGGTTAAAAGTACTATTATGCCGCGTACACGCGACCGTTTTTCAGGTTCTATAAATTACGTTTTTTTTTATGTCATTAAAAACGATCGTGTGTAGGCTCCAGAGCATTTTTCACGATATAAAAAATGGCCAATTTTTTTTTTTCCGAACATGCTCTATTTTTTCACAACGTTTTTAAGGTTGTAAAAAATGGTCGTGTGTGGGCTTTAATGACGTGAAAAAAACGCACATGCTCAGAAGCAAGTTATGAATCAGAGCACTCGTTCTGGTAAAACTACCATTCGTAATGGAGTAAGCACATTCATCATGCTGTAACAGACAGAAAAGCGCGAATCGTCTTTTACTAACACAAAATCAGCTAAAGCAGCCCAAAGGGTGGCACCATCCGAATGGAACTTCCCCTTTATAGTGCCATCGTATGTGTTGTATGTCACCGCACTTTGCTAGAGCATTTTTTTTTTACGATCGTGTATAGGCAAGGCCGTTTTAATGATCGGGTTGAAAAAAACGTAGTTTTTTCTAGACCCTTAAAAACGTAATTTTTTTAGAACCCGAAAAACGGTCGTGTGTACACGGCATGAGTGTACAGAACATATAATCAAACTGCGAAACAAATCATTAAATGAAAGTAATTAGACCATATGCTCCAAGCAGATGAAATATGTAGCGTAAGGGCCCTTTCAGATGTGCGGATCCCGTGAAGCTCCAATTTTAACCATCTGCTTGCTCAGTGGGGATCGATCTGTTGATCCCCGCTAAGACGGCAGATGACAGGGTGGTCCCTGCACACTGTGCCAGATCTCCGCTCTCCTCTATGGGGGGATCGGATGAACACGGACCGTCTGTCTGTGTTCATCCGATCCGCAGATGGGTGGAAAAATAGGATTTTCCTCTGTCTTCAGTAACGGACCATAGTGGGGACTGATGAACATCCGCTTACATCCGCTATCCCATAGGGATACATGTATGTCCGTATTTCATCCGAAAGCGCACGTCTGAAAGGGCCCTTAAAAGAGGGTTGAAATTAAGGATAGTAAATGCAAGGTCACATGAGAAATTTGAAAAGCCCACCATGCACACATGCCCTCCACCGCAATATAAGCCTCTTACCAGGTGGCTATGATCCTCAATTGCAGAGATCAAACATGCATACAGATCACCCAACCCCTTTCAGGTGTCTCCAAGCTAAGCCAATATGGTTGACTGGGTCCCAGCATGTAATGTTCACCAATATACTGTAGTAGCTTTAACCCCATATCCAAACAGACTTAAAGTGATACTATGGGTTTAGTTTAGTTTTTTTAATAACAAACATGTCATACTTACCTCTACTATGCAGTTTGTTTTGCACAGAGTGGCCCCAACCCTTCATTTCTGGGGTTCCACGGCGGCTCTCGCAGCTCCTTCCCACAATAGATAAAACCCGAGGGGGTAGGTAACCCCCTCGGGATAGAGCTTCCCAGAAGGGGTTATCTATTGTGGGAAGGTGCTGCGAGAGCTGCCGTGGAACCCCAGTCCATAGCCGCAGAGTGTATGACTCGGCCCCGCCCCACGGCGGCCACATCATTGAATTTGATTGACAGCAGTGGGAGCCAATGACTGCGCTGCTATCAATATATCCAATGCAGAGCCGAGAAGCCGAGGGGAGACCGACGGGGATCTCGCCCATGGAAATTCAGGGCTCAGGTAAGTAAAATGGGGGGGCCAGGCACAGCAAGGTGTTTTTTCACCTTAATGCATAGGATTCATTAAGGTGAAAAAACATGAGGGTTTACAACCCCTATAAATAGCTGTCATGGAAAGAAGGGAGCATAGAACGCATACAGTATATCGTGAATACTGCTAATGTACATTTATTGTTAAAAACTAAGAAAAGTACTCACATTATTCAAGTCAAACATATGCAGTCAAGTAACACAAAACCTCGCCAAAAGCCAGCATCAGCGGCATATAACGTCACAGGTTCGTAGCTCCCGCCTCACTATGAACCTGTGACGTCCTATGTCAACATCACCACTTCTCATAACAAGTGTTAGAATGATAGCAAATGAAAAAAAAAAATGGGATTTTTAGGGGCCAAAAACGCAACACAAATATATATAAAAAATATCAAAATTTTATTTTAGAAACATCTAAAAATCAACATATTCTCATCATATATGTCATACGATACATAGAATAAATGCAGTAGATACTGTTCTCTACATGTTTTGCCAAAAGGTGGCTTCCTCAGGAGAACTTTTATCAGGAACTGCATAAATGATCATTACAAATTAACAAGGATATAATTTAGACACAATTCGTAAAGAAAAAAAAGAAAAATGAATCATAGCATGCATTTACACAAAACAATATTTTTTTTATATATCTTAAATGTGTATATGCCTGTGCATTATTCTCAGATCTCCATTATCTGTTTGATAAATATGTTAAAATCCAATATGTATTTGGCTTCAGAACCTCCGGGGTAGATAGATATGGACAATTGGTGAAATCACAGAGGGAGGCATAATGACTAAATTGCTCCATCTGAGAGAGATGGCAAGATAAATGACAAATTATAGGACTCTAAACAAAAATAGACATAATTATTGATTTCCTGCCTACCTGTTTCAGCAAGCAGTATTAGGATACTAACTGCCAGTAGTCAAGCAAGGGATTCCCAGCTAATTCCTTTTCCCAAGTTGAAGAAAAGAGGGGAAAGACAGCTTTCATCAGAGCACATTGTCCGAGAAAACAGCCATTTATACTATATAAACAACATATAGTGGGGACTAATTATTTCAGCAAAACCCCAATTGATAAACAGAGAAAGTTTTTCTTCTGAGTCAAAGACTTCTTACCTTCCGGTGTGCAATGCACTGATTTATTCTAGCCTGTTGTTGTTGGAGAAAGGGAGTTACCGCTCCAGGTGGATGTGCTTATGCAATCCGTGTCTTCTCAGGAAATCAAGGGTGCCGGCAATACACGAGGCAAGTAATATAAAATATGGACAGCCACACTCCAAAAAACCTTGATGGTTGTCTTTATTGTAAAAAAGATAAAAAATTACACTACAAATCACAGCAAAAATAGGGTATTACCGCCTACGCATTTCAACTATTGATTAGTGCTTAATCATTAGTGCCATGATTAAGCACTAATCAATAGTGTGAAATGCGTAGGCTGTAAATCCCTATTTTTGCTGTGATTTGTAGTGCCAATTTTTATTTTTTTTACAATAAAGACAACCATCAAAGTTTTTTTGGAGTGCGGCTGTCCATTTATCTTTTCTATTACTTTTCTGGTTGGAGCCATGGCACAAGGCCACAAATTGGCATTGCTTTATACCCTCTCCATCTCCATTGGCTGCCAGTGTAAGCCAGTCAGCACAGAATCAAGAATATTGCTGCTAACTTCTACAGTGATTTTGAACTTCTCCAGCAGCCCCACAGGCAGTGGCAGCCCCTCCATTAGGGGAACCTAGGTGCCGCCCCCTCTGTCCAGGCTATCCCCTATATGCAATGGATAGATTCATGCATAGCATAAATCTATCCACAGCTGCTGCGGCCACGTCCTATTCCTGCGTCTGGCCCCTTTTAGGGCACTGGGTGCACGAATTACAGCAGCCAGGTTTTTTTTGTGCACCTGATTAAGGCCAGAGTCTCTAATAAGCGACAAAATAGGGTGGGCTCGGGTCACAGGTTTGTTACAACAGCCAATGGATATTCGCTGTTGAAACACTGATCCTCTATCCAGCCAATCAAAAGCAGGTGTGAGACCCGTTTTTCAATTGGCTAAAAAGAGAAGACTCACGATTGGCTGCCAAGTAGGAGCGAGGAAACTGACGGAACCCGCAGCCATGATGACCTGTGGAAAGCAGGAGAGTTGGGGGAACTGCCAAGCAGGGGAAGCCACCGGAGATGGGATACGTGCTACTGACCGACCGGGGGTGCCATACTGTTTGCCTCCCCCCAATTGTTTCCCACCGGCCGAATAAGCGTAGTCGAACATAGCCAGAGTTCAGGAACCGGATCGGATACTCAGACAAGCCAAAGGTTTAGGGAACCAGAGATGGACGTAGTAGAACAGCAAGCGGGATCAGAAGCCAGAAGGGATGTCAGCCAATCAAAGTCTTCAACAGGAATGCAGGAGAAAGTCTGTGATGTTGATCAAGGTGAAGGCAGAGAGCAAGTGAACTGGAAAGCTTAAGTAGGCAGGACTGACGAGCAGGATCATCAACAGGTGAGTCACTGTGGAGAGATAGGAGCTGGCAATTAGACGATAGCTGAGAGGCCAGCTCAGAGAAGGAAGGGCTGAGCACAGCCCTGACAAAGTGCTTTACTGTTTTTTCATAACATGTGAATTCTGTATTGTGCATAGTCTGGGCACATGTTCACTTTAATATTATTATTATTTTTTTTTTGCTTTACTTAGTTTATCTAAACATGACAGGTGGTAAGAAGTCTCCTGAACTTAGATATTTTGTACCTTCCATCTACCTTACCTCATACAGTACACACTCAAAAGTTAGCACCATGTGAGGTCAAGAAGTTTAAAAGGTCAGTGAGGGTCAGAATTCATGTGACCTGTGACTTTCTGATTGCCTCAGCATTGGCATCTCCCATATTTCTACTCTGACAGGTTCTTTTTAAAGTCTGTTTGAATGGAAAAGGCTGTTGTCTGACAAGGATTTTTTTTAAACTTAGACTTACCTTGCCACAAGATAACATTCTGTGGCGCTTGAGGCTGTGAGGATATTCAGCAGATTGTATTATCAGATTTAACCAGTGAGGAAATTCTTGAAAATGAATAGTCAATGGACTTGTGGGCACGCTCCACTGATTTGTACTGTTTCTTCCTGGCAGCTGGAGGAGAAATGTCATGTTATAAGCTAATACTGGCATGTGAAGGAATTAACATGACAGCCCTGACACAGCTTGACACAGGGTGCTATAATGTGACACATCAGCCATGAAATCACAATAACCACAGCTTTCCTAATACCGGAAAGGAGCACAATGGCTTCTAGGAAGACAGGAATGAGTAACATGCTGTGAGCAAAATGTGACTTGGCAAGGAATATGCAGAAAACAATAGTGGGCAGTCTGCAGGTGACTTACATCTAGAAGCACTAACTTCATTGCATATAGCAAGTTAGAAAGATATCCAAATTTGCTATACGTACTGAAGACAGGGCAATGCTAACATAATATAAAATTATGGAAATTTGTAATAGAAGGATCTACGTGGGATTGTGTATATCACAAACAAGTGACTGTATACATTACATGATTAAATAAACAAATAAATTGCCGTTAATGTGTATATTGAGCAGTCAGCTATGCCAATGAATCGGGTTGCCATTCCTTAAAGCAACCCCCCCCCCCATGCACCAATATCTCCCATACACTGTATACATTTAAAAGAATCCAGCACACTTACGTTAAATCCGTGTTTCTTTAACCACTTCAGCCCCGGAAAGTTTTACACACTTCCTGACCAGGCCATTTTTTTTGCAAGACTGCATGCGCGGTCATGCAAAACTCTACCCAAATAAAACTCAAGTCCTGTTTTTCCCACAAATATAACTTTCTTTTGGTGGTATTTGATCACCTCTATGTTTTTTATGTTTTGGGCTATAAACAAAAAAAGACCAAAAATGTTGAAAAAAATATATATTTTTTAAATACATATTCAAAAAAAAAAAAAAAGTCTTCATAAATTTAGGCCAATATGTATTCTGCTACATATTTTTGGTTAAAAATTCCCAATAAGCATATATTAATTGTTTTTCACAAAAGTTTTAGTGTCTACAAAATAGGGGATAGATTTAGGGACTTGTAATTTTTTTAGCGTTTTTACTAGTAATGTGCGTTTTTAAGCGGGACTGCGACATTGTGGCGGACAAATCTGACCCTAAGTGACACTTTTTGGGGACCAATGACACCAATACAGTGATTGGTGCTAAAAAAAATGCACGGGCAGGGAAAGGGTTTACTACAGGGGCGATCAAGGGGTTAAATGTGTTCCCTGGGAGGTGCTTTCTAACTGTGGGGGGAATGGATTCACTGGAGGAAAAGAGAGATTGTGATTTAGCTTAGCTGAAATCTCTCTCTTTTCCAGCGCACCGCTCCATTGTGAAAGCCCTCAGGCTTTTACACTGGAGTGAAAGGAGCGTCTTTTTCAGGGCGCTTTGCAGGTGCTATTTTTAGGCTCTGTTCACACCTAGGCGTATATACGCCTGTAGTGCAACGCCGCAGCAGCCCCTGAGACGCTGGAGGGATGATTTCACATTGCCCTCTATGGAGATGGTTCACATCTCCACGCCGAACGCCGAACGCTGTACGCCTGCCGCCTGAAAACAAGTCCCAAACCTTTTTTTCAGGCGGCTTTCGGCGTTCGGCATAGGAGATGTGAACCATCTCCATAGAGGGGGTACAGCTGCATTCACAATCGTGGCGTTTTGTCGCCGCAAATCGCGGTACAAAACGCCGCAATTTGTCGCCGCAATTTGCGGGACAAAAAGCCGCAATTTGGTATGCCAAGGTGTGAATGCAGCCTTAGCGTTATAGCACCTGCAAAGCGCCTCAATGTGAAAGTAGACGTAGTGTTTCAGCCTCCTACTCAGGCAGGTTGTTAGGATGTCAGATGCTATTCAGCTGTCAACTGACAATTCCCAGCTGACAGGTAAACAAAGGTAAACAAAGCATTGGAGATGGCAGATGACATGTAGAAAAACCAAAAGAACTTTGTGGGCCCCCCAAAATGCCTACCAGATCCTTATCCAAGCATGCAGCATGACTGGCAAGAAAAAGGGGGACAAGGGTGTGCTTCCCCCTGACCCATAACAGGCCATATGTCCTCTATATGATGGGTACCTTGTCAGGGGGAACAAAGCACTTTATCTCTTGCTGACCCATAATCCTGACCAAATGATTGTGGGGTTGTGTGGGTAGGGGAAGGAATGAAATGTCTGCTTCCTCCATCTAGAGATTAAGTTTCATTCATTGAAGCTATATTACAGCTTCTATGAATGAAGGAGGGAATGAAGGGGTTGGCATAGTCACCACTCATGATGAGCGCATAAGGCAGATCCTGTGGCTCATAATAAACCCTGGAAGATTACAGCTGTGGGGGAGCGAGATCAGAGGAATATTTCAGCTACTTACTTCATTGTAAATAATGTCCCTTGTGCTGTTTTTTTTTTTTAACTAAGCATAGACATTGATTTAAAGGAGTTGTAATGGAAAACATTTTTTTTGCTGAAATGGCTGTTTACAGGGTATAGAGACATAATAGTTAACTGATTCCTTTTAAAAATGATTAAAAATCAATCATATAATGTACCTGGAGTTTCAGTTTAGTTTTTGCATGTTGTTTGCTGCTTATGTGATGTACAGAGTCACAGAGCCAATACAGGGCAGTGATGGTTCGGTAAACGAAAATGATTGGTTTTGAGGGGGTTTCAGACACACAGTAATCACACCTCCTTGATTAGTGACCACAGAGAGAAAGCTTCCATGACTTTTTTCATCAGGAAACAGACAACCAGGAAGTGTTCAGAACAGAGAAGGATTACAGCAAAAGCGAAAAATGAGGACATGAAACCAGGACTGCAGTAAGGTAAAGGAAGCTATTTAGCTAATAAAAAACTGATTGGTGTTTTAGACACACAGTAATCAAACCTACTTGATTAGTGATCAGGTGTCACAGCCACAACTACCTAAAAAAGCCCAATGTGTAATTTGAATCAGATGAGGCGTTAAAAAAAATGTAATAAAAAAAGGTGCAGCACAACCAATAGGACTCTGAATACCTTAAATCATCAAAAATAACAGTGAATTAAATAATATATTACTCAACATAATAAATAGTAAAATCAAATAACCCAACCAGGTTCTATAAATATCATTTATATAATCCCAATAAAATGTACATATCAATACGTGCAGTCCTTTAATGGAAGTCCATATTAATAAAGCCTGCAATCCTCTATTTGTGCTTGTGTTTATTTTGTAATCACCACTTGTGCTTCATCACCTGTCACACAATCTGAATAAACTGCATGTGTGTGTGAATGGACACACTAAAGTATGACTCTGTGTGTTGACCTGTTCAGTCTGAAGGACAGCAGTGTGGAATACTGTCTGGTACAGGGAGAGATAGTCCTATAAGAGAGGGAGCCTATACAGCCCTAGCAGGGAAACTCAATAGCTGAGTCTCATTTGTCTGTGGGAGGCCAAGCCAGGAAGGTGTGCATGGACAAATTTTAGCCAGGAGGCAGAACAAAATTCTATCAAATTGGTCCTGAAACCCATGTGGGAAACTCGCTGACAAGAGACTTTCTTTCAAATATAAGGGAGCAGAAAAGCCCTTAAAGCTTAACTCTGTTTCCTGTGACTTTAAATAGTTAATTTGAGCTAAGCTAGCCCAAACAAACTATTTTCTTAATTAACAGATGTGTCTGCTGGGCATGCTTAAAAAAACTGTATGTGGCATCGCCTACATTCAGTATACAGGGCTTTATTCCAGCAGAAATATAGGGACATGCTATCTTGCTCCCAGAACAAAATCAAGTTAGGCTGAGTGATATTTAGCCATTTACAAGAAGCTTTGTGTTTTACAAATGAATACAAAGCTACCTCAGATTGGCTAAGGTGGAAAGGGGGGCAGATGATCTTACGATCTCTGACAGGCAAAGGAAGCTTTCCAGTTATTCATAGAATACAAAGCTTCCTGACTGTGAATGGCCGAGCAAAACTCAGGCCAACTCGATCTTATTTAGGTAGCAGGGTCCCCATCCTGCTGCTGGAACACAGTGTTGTATACTTTATGTAGCTGATGCTACATATAGTTTATACAGCGCACCCAGCAAGCACATCTGTTAGTGATAGAAATAGTTTGCTTGGCCTAGCTTTGTTCAAGAAACGATTTAACCACTTCCCGCCCGGTTAATAGCATATTGATGTCCAGGAAGTGGTTTGGTTATTCTGACTGGACGTCTATTGACTCCCCGTGGGGGCGCGCATCGCGGCGATCGGTGGTGTGTCAGTCTGTTGGAGGCTTTTTACCACGTGATCAGCCGTGTCCGATTACGGCTGAGCATGATGTACACAGGAAGAGCCGTTGATCGGCTCTTCCTCACTCACGTCTGACAGATGCGAGTAGAGGAGAGCCGATCGGGGGTTTGCGTTGATTGTTTATCAGTGCAGCCTCCCCCTCTGGATGCCCACACTGGACCACCAGGGAAGCACCCAACATGTGGATGGCCAGGTAAGTCCCCATGGCCATCCACATGTACAAATGTATAAATAACACAAATGGGCACTGACTGGCACCATCATGGCACAACAAAATTTGTGATGCCCAGCAATGCCACCCACCAGTGTCATCAGTGCCACCCACCAGTGTGCATCAGTGCCACCTATCAGTGCTCATCCGTACCCATCAGTCAGTGTCCACTTATCAGTGCCCGTCCATGCCACCTATCAGTGCCAGCTATGAGTGCCCATCAGTGCCAGCTATGAGTGCCCATCAGTGCCAGCTATGAGTGCCCATCAGTGCTGCCTATGAGTGCCCATAAGTGCCAGATTCCAGTGCCGCCTATCAGTGCCCATCATCAGTGCCCATCAGTGGCGCCTTATCGGTGCCCGTCAGTGACGCCTTATCGGTGCCCGTCAGTGACGCCTTATTGGTGCCCGTCAGTGAGGCCTTATCGGTGCCCATCAGTGCCGCCTTATCACTGCCCATCAGTGCCGCCTTATCAGTGCCCGTCATTGAAGAAGAAAAGGTACTTATTTACAAAATAAATTAACAGAAACAAAGAACTTATTTTTTTTCAAAATTTTCGCTCTTTTTTTATTTGTTGCGGAAAAAAAAATTGCAGAGGTGATCAAATACCACCAAAAGAAAGCTCTACTTGTGGGAACAAAATTATAAAAAAAATTGTTTGGGTACAGTGTAGCATGACCGTGCAATTGTCATTCAAATTGCGACAGCGCTGAAAGCTGAAAATTGGCTTAGGCAGGAAGGTGTATAAGTGCCTGGTATGGAAGTGGTTAAGGTGACAGCGAACATGGGGTTAAGCTTTAGATGCAAGTTGGCAAGTGATTTATGTCCTTGAACACTACCCTTAATGCTAAATCTTTACAATTAACATACAAAAAACAGCTTTACAAATACTATGCAATACATATACCCTTCTACTATACGTTACACTAGAAAAGCAACCTAATTACCCACTTGCTGTCAGGGGATATATTTAGAATTTTTCATACACATATTAAGCATATTTTGCTAGAAAAGTACTTAGAACCTTCAAGCATCAAATATTTTTTGATAGCAGAGGTTCATCTGTGAAGATCTGCACAAGTTTTGGATTAAAGCTTTCTTCAATCTGCAAGATGACATTTGGATCTGCCAACACTGCTTATATTGTAGGTTATAGTCAACTCACCACAACTTGATCAGTTATAGAGATCACACTTGCAATGCTTTTGCCGCGTACAGACGGACGTTTTTTTTTATGAAAAAAAAAACGAATTTTTTTGTGAAGTAAAAAAATGAAGTTTTTGAAACTTCATTTTCAAAAACGACGTTGCCTACACACCATTGTTTTTTCTAGCAAAGCGCGGTTACGTTCAGCACTCTTTTCCATTGAAGCTCGCTTCATAACTTGCTTCTGAGCATGCGCGGGTTAAAAAACGTCGTTTTAAACGTCGTTTTAGCTACACACAGTGATTTTGTATGACACAAAAAACTGAAAATTGTATCATACTTACCAGTAATTTTCCTTTCCTGGTGCCTATCCATGACAGCATACTTGTGATAGAGCTCCGTCTCAACGCCTCCTTCAGGACTAGTGAATAGCATAAATTAAAGGCATAGCCCCTCCCCCAACATTCTCCGTAATATAGAATACCGAGGGTGGGAGCGTATGCTTCCATGGATAGGCACCAGGAAAGGAAAATTAATGGTAAGTGTGATACAATTTTCCATTTTCCTGGTGCCTCCATGCCAACATACTTGTGATAAATAACTAGCTGACAAAGGTGGGATAATGCTTAACAATAAATGTTTTAAATAGAAGAGGACATAGCAGCCTGAACTGCCCTTCTTCCGAACTCCACCGTTGTAAGAGCTCCTGGGTCAATATGGTAGTGCCTAAGGAACGTGCTATGAGAAGACCAGGTGGCGGCCCTGCACATCATCTCCAATGATACATTAGCCCTTGCTGCCCAGGAAGCTGAGACTGCCCTTGTAGAATGAGCATTCACTCGGGATGGAGGCTCCATATTCTTCACCCTGTAGGCCTTTTGTATCAACTTTACAACCCAAGATGCCAGAGTTCTGATGGAAGCTTCTTTGCCCCTGTATTTACCAAAAGGTATGATGAAAAGTCTCTCAGAGTTTCTGAAGGGACTGGTGGCTTCTAGGTAGGCCCTAAGTGCTCTGGATACATCCTGCTCGTGACAGGACTCTGAATCTGTATCTGTGAATATTGGTAGAGCCCAGGGTTCCAACAGGTGGCTTGGAGTAGCGACCTTCGGCGTGAACCCCCTAAGGGGGTGAAGTTCCACTCTGTCAGGGAAAAAGGAGATGTGGTCGTCCCCTATCCCTAAGGAGTGCAGTTCTGAGATCCTTCTTCCAGATGTAATGGCTAGCAGAAAAGCCATTTTCAATGTCAGGTTCCACATTGTTATTTGTTCCACTGGAGCAAAAGGATGGATCGACAGAACTTTGAGGACCAGGGACAGATCCCAATTAGGAAAGGATCGTCTGACAGGTGGGCGGATCTTCAAGACGCCTCTGAGGAAAGTGATTAGTAAAGGATCCTCTGCCCATCTTCTATTTGTTGCGGCTGAGACTGCTGCTACCTGCACTTTGAGGGAGCTCAGACTAAGACCCAGTTCAAGTCCCTTCTGAAGGAATCCTAACACATGGTTTGTAGAGGGAAGGCTTGGATCAAAACCGTTATCGGCTGCAAAAGACAGGAACTTGTCCCAGATTCTTGAATATACGGCATTCGTTGTAGGCTTCCTGGCCTTTAGGAGGGCTGAGATGACTCCTGGAGAACACCCTAGGGACTCAAACCTTCGCCTTTCAACTTCCAGACTCGAAGGTCCAATCTTTAAAGGGTTTGGATGAAGTAGATTGCCCTGCAGCATAAGTTGAGGGAAAGGAGGGATCTTGACTGGAGGGTTCACACTGAGGTGCATGGCTAGCGGAAACCAAGGCCTCTTCGACCAGTACGGGAGTACTGCCACCACCTGAACCGACTCCCTGAGGAGCCTCAGGAGGAACTTGAATATTAATGACCGAGGAGGGAAGGCATATGCCATGGTGAACCTCCAGGGGCATGACAGGGCATCCACTGCCTCCGCTTGCGGATGCGGAAACCCGGGAGAAGAATCTGTCCAGCTTGGCGTTCTTCGGGGAGGCGAACAGGTCTACCTGTGGGGGATCCCAAAAGCTGGCAATCTGATGGAATACCCGGGGGGGGGGGAGAGCAGTGTTGTTCATCTAACTAGTTACAATTACAAGTTACTTGTCCAAAAAAGTAAGTGAGTTAGTGACTCAGTTACTTTATTGGCAAAGTAACTAGTTACTCGGAAAAGTAACTGAGATTTTTTTTTTTATATTCTACAATGCAATTACGTTCTATAACATCTTTAATATCAAAGATGTTTATATTAACTGATTGAAGAATAAAAACATTATATACAGTATTTTAGAACATTTCGTACTGTGTACAATTATTAATATCATCATCACACTCCACCTGCCCAGGCAGCAATACTGTACAATATAGATTCAGTGTGCAGTGTGAGTGACACTTCTGCAGTGCACACTGAGGGCCAGATCCTCAAAAGAGATACGACGGAGTAACTGCTGTTACTCCATCGCATCCCTTGTCCTAACTATGGAACTGATCCACAGAATCAGTTTTCCATAGTTAGGACGAAGATCCGGCATGTGTAATTGAATTACACTGCCGGATCTTAGGATTCAGTACCGCATCCGCCGCTGGGGGCATTTTGCGTCGAAATGCCGCTTCTAGTATGCAAATTAGGACTTAAGGCGATCCACGAAGCTATTATGCTTCGTTTTGTCGCCGTAAGTTTTAGTTTGCAAGTGCAAAATTAGGGCTGCTTTTACAAAGTGTAAACTGTTTACACCATGTAAAAGCAGACCCTTCTTCCTCGCGCCGCGCTTTTTTTTCGATTTTGAATTTTTTTTTTGCCGCCGTATCTTTTTTTTTTCCCGACGCAACTTTATTGACCCGTCGCGATCCACAAAGCCCGACGTAACGTAATTTCGCGCTATGCCCGTCGGGAAAATGACGTCACAAGCATGCGCAGTATGGCCGGCGCGGGAGCGCGCCTCATTTAAATGGGATTTGCCCCCTGATGATGAGGAACGCCTTGCGCCGGCCCGATTTAAGTTACTCCACTCAAAATTTCTAGGTAAGTGCTTTGTGGATCGGGCACTTAGGTAGAAATTTTGCGGCGGTGTAACTTAAATCGGAATATTTAAGTTAAGCCCGTTTTTTGAGGATCTGGCCCTGAATCTATATTGTACAGTATTGCAGGGCAGGTGGAGTGTGATGATGATATTAATAATTGTACACAGTATTGCATTTGCTGGGCCTGCCATATACTGTACTATACTGTATAACTGCACTACAAAATTTCTTTACAAATAATGCATATTTTAAAATGTTATTACTAATAACATTTTAAAATATGCATTATTTGTAAAGGAATTTTGTAGTGCAGTTATACAGTATAGTACAGTACAGTATATGGCAGGCCCAGCAAATGCAATACTGTGTACATTAATATCATCATCATCATCATCACACTCCACCTGCCCAGGCAGCAATACTGTACAATATAGATTCAGTGTGCACTGCAGAAGTGTCACTCACACTGCACACTGAATCTATACTGTACAGTATTGCTGGGCAGGTGAAGTTTGATGATGCTGGGCCTGCCTGGGCATGTGGAGCGGTCCGGTGGAGTGTCCCGTCATCTGTCCCCCCCCCGGCCCCCCCACTCCCAATCCGATGCCGCTCGCCTCGCCTCCTCACCTGTGCAGGGCCACGGCCCACGTTCGGTCGGTCGGTGCACTGCTGGCACGGTGAGTGAACCCGGAGTCCGGACCGTTGGTGGTGGAGTGGAGTGGAGCCTCCGTGGCGGCCGGGGGAGATGTCGGCGGCTGAGGTGACGGTGGGGAGGTGAGCAAGACTCACTTCCTCCCGACCCATCACACTACACTGCTGCGGGCGAGTCTTCAGGCGCGTGCATGCGCCAGTGTCACGCGTCACAACGTCTACACATGACCCAGAGCTGGCCTGTGACCCAATCACAGGCCAGCTCCATCCCGTCCTGCCCCTGACAGAGTGAGAGTCTGCCCGGACTGCCCCCCCGCGCGCGCTCATAGTAACTCGGTGACGCCGCCAATGTAATGGCAACGGCGTTGCCGATGGGGTAATAGTAATTAGGTAGATTACTAGTTACCCCTTGAAGGCCAATCGTTACGTAACAGCGTTTATTTAAACACCGTTACATACAACACTGGTGGAGAGTCCCCTCGTTGTCCAAGAAGTTCCTGGACAATGTGTCTGCTTCCGTGTACAACCTGCCTAGCAGATACATCGCTCAGAGGTCCAGGAGGTTCTTCTCTGCCCAGAGCATGATTGGCTCTACCTCTTTGAGGAGTGACCTGCTGCGCGTGACTCCCTGCCTCTGTAGATAAGCGACAGCTGCCCTGTTTTCTAGGCGTAGCAGGATCCTCTGGCCCTTGATTTGGGATGCCAAGGAAGTCAGCGCCAAAAAGGCTGCCCTCATCTCCAAGATGTTGGATACCACGCCCTGGGTGGAGCATGACCATCTCCCCTGTACTCTGGATTCCCCGCAATGGGCTCCCCAGCCCTGTCCGCTTGCATCGGACGTAATTGTGATCCAGTGAAGGGAGCCAAAGTGACAAGGCTTGGAGAGGTTCTCTGGAATTGTCCACCAGTGAAGACTCCTGCGCATCACTCCCTTCAGCAGGATCGTCTGGGACAGTCGATGCTTCTCCCACTGCGCCAAGAAACCAGTCTGGAAATACCTCAAGTGCCAATGGGCCCACGGGACCATGGGTATGCAGGAAGACATAGTGCCAATGAGGCTCAGGCATTGTGAGGCAGTCAGAAACAGGCTCTGGGTGACCCTGGTCATTCTCTGGATGACAATCTCTATCTTTGGTGGTGGTAATGACACTGTCCCCTCCTGAGTGTCGAATGCTGCACCCAGGTAGATCATTTTACTGCATTGGCGTAAGTTGGCTCTTGCCTGAGTTGATCAACCACCCTAGCTCTCTTAGTGTCTGCAGAAGAATGTCTCGATGACATACCAACTGACCCGGACTGCAGGCTAGGAGTAGGATGTCATCCAGATAGTGATATATTCTCAAGCCCTTCTCCCGCAGGGGGGCCAGGGCAGATAATAGAATCTTGGTGAACACCCTGGGAGAGGTGCACAACCCGAAAGGCAGGGCTTGAAATTGTAGGTGAGTCTGTCCCACTGCAAATCTTAGGTATTTCTGAAATGCAGGCTGGATTGGAAAATGTAGGTATGCGTCCTGCAGATCGACTGAAATCATCCAATCTGACGGCTGGACTGCCTGAATTATCGTCTGCAGGGACTCCATCTTGAAGCTTTCGGTGTGAATATACTGATTGAGCCTTTTCAGGTCTATCACAGGCCTCCACCCGCCCGTCCTTTTGGGGACTAGAAATAAGGTGGGGTAGAAACCTGTGAATCGCTCCGCCGAGGGAACTGGAATAGCTGCTCCCTGAAGCTGGAGTGACATTAGGAAATCTTCCAGAGCTTGAGCCTTCAGTGGAGAGGATGGAATTTCTGTCCTCTTGAAAGAGCTTTGAGGTGGGGTTTGAGAAAAATTCCAGAAGTGCCCACATTGAATTGTGGACAGAACCCAGGGGTCCTGGCAGTGGGTGGCCCAGACTGGGGCAAAATGTTTTAGCCTGGCTCCCACCGGGAGTGCCTGAGATAATTTGGCGTCAAAAAGACTGCTTTTGCTCCTGAGGAGCCGGAAGGGCCTTCATCTTCCTGTTCAAGAAGGATTGCTGAGTACCTTTCCAAGGTCTTTTGCTGTCTCTGAATTGTCCCGATTGCCGAAAATCCCTTGGATCCGAACGGCGGAATCTGGAGGGACCGCCTCTGAATCTTCGTATTCTTCTGTCCTGTGGAAGCATAACAGACTTCCCTCCTGACAGCCTGGAGATTGCCCTATCCATTTTGTCTCCGAATAGAGCCTTTCCATCAAATGGGATCTTGCACCAGTTCTGTTTGGAGGAAAGGTCAGCCGTCCAAGGTTTTAGCCACAAGGCTCTTTTCGCCATTACCGAGTGCAGCATGGATCTTGCCGAGCACCTAATCGTGTCAATGTCTGCTACTCCAACAAAGTCTGCCGACAGCCTAAGTTCTTCCAAGGCTTTGATTATATCTTCCATGGGGACGTTCTGACGCAAAGCAGTTTCAATGTTATCTGTCCATGCCCTTATGGCATTTGAGACAGACGTGAGGGCGATAGCTGGCTTACATGCTGCACCTGCAGCTAAGTAGCTCCTCTTCAGTCCCAAATCAATTCGCCTGTCTAAGGCCCCGTACACACGACCAAACATGTATGCTGAAACTGGTCCGCGGGCCAGTTTCAGCATACATGTTCGGTCGTGTGTGGGCGCAAGCGGGCCGAATTCCAGCAAACATTTGCCCGCCGGGCCTTTTCCCAGCAGACAAATATTCCTGGACGTGTTTTAAAACCGTCCGCTGGAATCCTGCCCGCTCGGACATGTACGGTCGTCAGTACAGACCTACCGTACATGTCCAGGCGCCCGCCGTCCCTCGCATGCGTCGAATGACTTCGACGCATGCGTGGAAGCATTTTAAAGGCGAGCCGCCCTCGTCGCTGCGTCATTGTCGCGGCGACACCGCGTCATCGACGCGGCGACACCGCGGACACGCCCCGCGTATTGTTTACGCGCGGACTTCTGTAAGATGGTGTGTACAACCATCGTACAGAAGCCCTCTGGCAGACATGTACGGTGAAAACGGTCCGACGGACCGCTTTCACCGTACATGTTTGTTCGTGTGTACCCGGCCTAAGGGGTCCTTGAAGGAAGTGGAATCCTCCATTGGTAAGGTTACATTTTTGGCGAGACGCACCACCGATGTGTCCACTACTGGCATGGAGTTTAGCGACTGCGTTCCAGACTCTGGTAAGAAATACAATTTGCTGAATCGACCGAATGATAGAGATGTACAGAACTGTTCACCGGCGAATAATTTGCGGCGATTTGTGCGCGTTCGCCTATGCGCGCGAACATATGCGCTGTTCGATCCGCCTCCTATTATTTATCATTGAGCAAACTTTGACCCTCTATCTCACAGTCAGCAGACACATGCCAGCCAATCAGCAGCGTACCCTCCCTCCCTGACCCTCCCACCTCTAGGGCAGCAACCATTTTAGATTCATTTGGAACCTGCATTCTTAGTGAGAGGAGGGATAGTGTTGCTGCTGCTGAATTGATAGGGAAAGCATAGCTAGACTAGTGTTTTCAGTGTCCTGAACGACTCATCTGATCTCTGCTGTAAGGACAGCACCCCAAAAAGCCCCTTTTAGGGCTAGTAACCCCAAAAAGCCCTTTTTAGGGCTGGTATATCAGTCTGCTTTTTTTTCTCTGTAATCTAATTGCAGTTGCCTCCTAGGAAGGCAGCGTGCGTGTGTCAGGATCACAGCGTACACTGTGCCCAGTGACACCCACCACCCATCTATCTTGGCGGCACAGTCGATAACATTTAAAAAAAAAAAAAATTATTACTGCAATATAATTGTAGTCAGTTGCCTGTCTGCCAGCGTGTGTCAGGGTACAGCGTACACTGTGCCCAGTGCCACCCACCACCCATCTATCTTGGTGGCACAGTCGATAACATTTAAAAAAAAAATTATTACTGCAATATAATTGTAGTCAGTTGCCTGTCTGCCAGCGTGTGTCAGGGTATAGCGTACACTGTGCCTGGTGCCACCCACCACCCATCTATCTTGGTGGCACAGTCGATAACATTTAAAAAAAAAAAATTATTACTGCAATATAATTGTAGTCAGTTGCCTGTCTGCCAGCATGTGTCAGGGTACAGCGTACACTGTGCCCAGTGCCAACCACCACCCATCTATCTTGGTGACACCGTAGATAACATTTAAAAAAAAAATTATTACTGCAATATAATTGTAGTCAGTTGCCTGTCTGCCAGCGTGTGTCAGGGTACAGCGTACACTGTGCCCAGTGCCATCCACCACCCGTCTATCTTGGTGGCACAGTCGATAACATTTAAAAAAAAAAAATTATTACTGCAATATAATTGTAGTCAGTTGCCTGTCTGCCAGCGTGTGTCAGGGTACAGCGTACACTGTGCCCAGTGCCACCCACCACCCATCTATCTTGGTGGCACAGTCGATAACATTAAAAAAAAAAATTATTACTGCAATATAATTGTAGTCAGTTGCCTGTCTGCCAGCGTGTGTCAGGGTATAGCGTACACTGTGCCCGGTGCCACCCACCACCCATCTATCTTGGTGGCACAGTCGATAACATTTAAAAAAAAAAAAATATTACTGCAATATAATTGTAGTCAGTTGCCTGTCTGCCAGCATGTGTCAGGGTACAGCGTACACTGTGCCCAGTGCCAACCACCACCCATCTATCTTGGTGACACAGTAGATAACATTTAAAAAAAAAATTATTACTGCAATATAATTGTAGTCAGTTGCCTGTCTGCCAGCGTGTGTCAGGGTACAGCGTACACTGTGCCCAGTGCCATCCACCACCCGTCTATCTTGGTGGCACAGTCGATAACATTTAAAAAAAAAAATTATTACTGCAATATAATTGTAGTCAGTTGCCTGGCTGCCAGCGTGTGTCAGGGTACAGCGTACACTGTGCCCAGTGCCACCCACCACTCATCTGTCTTGGTGGCACAGTACATAACATTTAAAAACCCCAAAAAATGTACTGCAATAGAATAGTAGTCAGTTGCCAGCGTGTGTCAGGCTCATAGTGTAAACTGTGCCCACTTGCCCAGTGCCACCACTCATATATCTGGTGGCATAGTATATTACATTTAAAAAGAAAAAACACAATTTTGACTGCAAAAGAATAGCAGTTAATTGTCTGCAGGCGTGTGTCAGGCCTACAGCGTCTACTCTGCCAACTTCTGCCAGTGCACAGTGTCACTCATATCTGGTGTCACAGTAGCTTGCACGCATAGTACAACTAAACAAATAAGAAAAAATGACTGGCAGAGGCAGGCCACCCCGCAGGGGCTGTCGTGGTCGTGGTGCTGTGATTCCCTTTGGCCCTAGAATAATGCCCAGTGTTCAGAGGCCACGTACCCTGAACTCGAAAATTTCTGAGGACATAGTTGACTGGCTAACACAGGACACCCAATCTTCTACAGCTTCCGCTCGAAACCTTGACGCACCATCCTCCTCCAGCTCAGCTTCGGGTACCTCTCAAGTTACCACTCGCCCACATGCCGCCACCACCAACACTAGCATCACAGCTGCTTCACTTGATCTGTCAGAGGAGTTATTTACACATGAGTTGGAAGAAATGAGTGATGCGCAACCATTATTGCCAGAGGTTGTAGATAAAAGGGATATGACTCAGTCAGGCAGCATTACACACATGGACGTATGGTGTGATGATGATGTACCCGCTGCTGCTTCCTTTGCTGAGTTGTCAGATACAAGTGAAGCAGTTGATGATGATGATGTGTCCGGGGATGTCACGTGGGTGCCCGCTCGAAGAGAAGAAGAAGAGGGGGAAAGTTCAGATGGGGAGACAGAGAGGAGGAGGAGACGAGTTGGAAGCAGGGGGAGGTTGTCGCAAGGAGCTAGTGGCACAGTCAGACAGCATGTATCGGCACCCGGGGTCAGCCAGACAGCACGCCAATCAACACATGCTGTTGCCACCACCAGAATGCCGGCATTGCAAAGCTCAGCAGTTTTTTTTGTGTGTCTGCCTCTGATAACAGTGATGCCATTTGCAACCTGTGCCAAAAGAAACTGAGTCGTGGGAAATCCAACACCCACCTAGGTACAACTGCTTTGCAAAGGCACATGATTGCACGTCACAAACGCCTATGGGATCAACACATGATGAAGAGCACAAGCAGCACACAAGCTCAAAGCCACCATCCTCCTCCTGGTGCAGCATCTTCAGTCATGTCAACCACTGCTGTCCTCCTTGCCCCCTCTCAACCATCCGCCACTGCGTCTCTCACCTTGAGCAGTTCCTGCTCATCTGCCCACAGTCAGGTGTCCTGAAGGACATGTTTGAGCGTAAGAAGCCAATGTCACAGAGTCACCCCCTTGCCCGGTGTCTGACAGCTGGCTTGTCGGAACTCTTAGCCCGCCAGCTTTTACCATACAAGCTGGTGGAGTCTGAGGCCTTCAAAAAATTTGTAGCTATTGGGACACCGCAGTGGAAGGTACCCGGCCGAAATTTCTTTTCACAAAATGCAATCCCCAATCTGTACTCTATTGTGCAAAAGGAAGTCATGGCATTCCTGGCACACAGTGTTGGGGCAAGGGTCCATCTGAACACTGATACCTGGTCTGCAAAGCACGGTCAGGGCAGGTATATCACCTACACTGCGCATTGGGTAAACCTGCTGACGGCTGACAAGCATGTAATGCGTGGCTCTGCAGAGGAGTTGGTGACACCGCCACGACTTGCAGGCAGGTCTGCTGCCACCTCCTCTACTCCTCCTACTCCATCCTCTTTGATAACCTCCTCGGCTGAGTCCTCTTCTGCTGATGCGTCTTGCTCCACATCAACTGCACCCCCCCCAGCTCCCCAGGGGCTATTCCACATCACGGATACGACAGTGTCACGCCGTCTTGGGGTTGACTTGCCTGAAAGCAGAGAGTCACACCGGACCAGCACTCCTGTCCGCCCTGAACACACAGGTGGATCAGTGGCTGACTCCGCACCAACTGGAGATCGGCAAAGTGGTGTGTGACAATGGAAGCAATTTGTTGGCAGCATTGAATTTGGGCAAGTTGACACATGTCCCGTGCATGGCACATGTGATGAATCTGATTGTACAACGCTTTGTGCATAAGTACCCAGACTTACAGGATGTGCTCAAGCAGGCCAGGAAGGTGTGTGGCCATTTCAGGCATTCCTACACGGCCATGGCACACTTTTCAGATATCCAGCGGCGAAACAACATGCCAGTGAGGCGACTGATTTGCGACAGCCCGACACGTTGGAATTCAACACTCCTAATGTTCGACCGTCTGCTCCAACAAGAAAAAGCCGTCAACGAGTATTTGTATGACCGGGGTGCTAGGACAGCCTCTGCGCAGCTGGGAATTTTTTTGCCACGTTACTGGACGCTCATGCGCAATGCCTGTAGGTTCATGCATCCTTTTGAGGAGATGACAAACCTAGTCAGTCGCACTGAAGTCAGCATCAGCGACATCATCCCATTTGTTTTCTTCCTGGAACGTGCGCTGCGAAGAGTGCTGGATCAGGCCATAGATGAGCGTGAAGAGGAAGAGGAAGAGTTGTGGTCACCATCACCACCACCAGAAACAGCCTTATCAGCATCACTTGCTGGACCTGCAGAAACGCTGGGAGAGGAGTGTGAGGAAGAGGAATCAGAGGAGGAATGTGGCTTTGAGGAGGAGGAAGACCAACCACAGCAGGCATCCCAGGGTGCTCGTTGTCACCTATCTGGTACCCGTGGTGTTGTCGTGGCTGGGAGGAATAACAGACCTTCAGTGAGATCAGTGAGGACGAGCAACGGGACATGAGTAGCTCGGCATCCAACCTTGTGCAAATGGGGTCTTTCATGCTGTCGTGCCTGTTGAGGGACCCTCGTATAAAAACACTGAAGGAGAATGACCTGCACTGGGTGGCCACGCTACTAGACCCTTGGTATAAGCAGAAAGTGCCTGAAATGTTACCAAATTACCGGAAGTCGGAAAGGATGCAGCAGTTCCAAAATAAATTAAAAAGTATGCTTTACACAGCATACAAGGGTGATGTCACAGCACAACGGGAATCTAACAGTGGAAGAGGTGAAAGTAATCCTCCTACCATGACCACACCGGCAAGGACAGGACGCTTTACAGATGTGTTGTTGATGGAGGACATGCGGAGCTTTTTCAGCCCTACACGTCGCCACAGCCCTTCGGGGTCAACCCTCAGAGAACGACTAGACCGGCAGGTAGCATACTACCTCGCCTTAACTGCAGATATCGACACTCTGAGGAGCGATGAACCCCTTGACTACTGGGTGTGCAGGCTTGACCTGTGGCCTGAGCTATCCCAATTTGCCATAGAACTTCTCTCCTGCCCCGCTTCAAGTGTCCTTTCAGAAAGGACCTTCAGTGCAGCAGGAGGTATTGTCACTGAGAAGAGAAGTCGCCTAGGTCAAAAAAGTCTAGATTACCTCACCTTTATTAAGATGAATGAGACATAGATCCCGAAGAGACTGACAGTGGGCGATACATTTGACTAAAGGCCTGATGAGATGAGCTTCCTTGGGCTACAAATGTTCCACACGCTGCTGTATTTTATCTCTGCATGCCGGATGACTTGCGTGGCTTATCCGCCACCAACTAGGGTTCAAGCCTCAATGTTTTAGTGCACTTTCTGCCTGGAAAACATATTTTTTTCTGGCCGCTGCTACAGCAGCAGCTGCAACAATACCTAATTTTTCAGGCATGTGTACATGCCTAATTTTTCTGGCCTCTGGTGCTGCACTGTGGCTGCAAAAACAAAACCAACAAAAAAAGGCACATACATGTGTCAATTCCCCTTCGTGATCGTTACCTTGTTGTGGTGAAGGGGCTTGCGTATCACAATGAAGCGACCACCTCTATGAGTGTGTTGGCAATGGCAATGTTGGCACACCCCAGATGATACGGCCGTTGCTTCATTGTGATCAGACCAAAAGCGATCAGCTGGATAATTTTGCATAGAAGAACATTAATTTCCTTTGTGATCATCTAAGGTGATCATTAAAGCCTACTAGGCCAACAATGGGCCCACACTGCAGAATCATTGTTTTCTGGGTCACTTAGCTGTCACTGAACTACCTAAGCACGACCATAGGCTTTGAAAAACCCCCATCGCCTGCAATTTCCAAAACGTTCATTGACGTCAGTGAGGACAAGGAACGGGACATGGCTAGCTTGGTATACAACCTTGTGTAAATGGGGAGTTTGCGGTTGTGCAAATGGACTGTTTGCAGGTGTTTGCGGTGCGTTAAACAGGGAGTTTGGTCTGTCAGAGTTTGGTCTGTCACTGTGAACCCTAACCCTATTACAGACAGGGTTAGGGTTACAGATAGGGTTAGGGTTAGGGTTACAGATAGGGTTAGGGTTAGGGTTACAGATAGGGTTAGGGTTACAGATAGGGTTAGGGTTACAGATAGGGTTAGGGTTAGGGTTACAGATAGGGTTAGGGTTACAGATAGGGTTAGGGTTACAGACTGTAACCCTAACCCTATCTGTAACCCTAACCCTGTCTGTAACCCTAACCCTACCCTAACCCTAACCCTACCATAACCCTAACCCAACCCTAACCCTAACGCTATCTGTTACCCTAACCCTAATGCTATCTGTTACCCTAACCCTATCTGTTATCCTAACCCTAACCCTATCTCTAACCCTATCTGTTACCCTAACCCTAACTCTATCTGTAACCCTAACCGTAACCCTAACCCTAAGCCTTACACTACCTGATCGATATAACATCATACTTGATGTTTTAGAGCATGTTATTCCAAACAATTTATGAATGTTAGGTGATTTATGCCCTTTATGGATTAAAAACGGACTCTGCGACAACTACCTAATTTTCCATGGGAGTTTTGCCATGGATCCCCCTCCGGCATGCCACAGTTCAGGTGTTAGTCCCCTTGAAACAACTTTTCCGCATCATTATTGTGGCCGGAAAGAGTCCCTATGCGTTTTAAAATTCGCCTGCCCATTGAAGTCTATGGCGGTTCGCCCGGTTCGCACATTCGCGAATATATGCGCAAGTTCGCAATCGCCGTTTGCAAACGCAAATTTTTAGGTTCGCGACATCACTACCCAATGAGAGCTTCTTATCAGGCTTTGACCATTCATTCAGGATGACTTGGCTAATCTCTCCCATCAGCGGGAAGAGAACCTGCTTCCTTTTGAGAAAAGGAAAGTAGCTTGTAGCCTCTTGGGGAGGATCTTCTACCTCCTTCCAGGCGATTGCCGATTTGACTGCTTGGATAAAAGGCCTTATCAAGGAAAGGCTAAAGCCCGAAGGCTCTGACTCCTCTGCCGAGTACTCTGAGTCGCCCCCAGGTGATGAGTCTCTGACTGGTCGGTCAGCCGGTGGCAGAGGTGTACTGACTGCTGAGGGACCCGGGAGATTAGGTTCCACATCCTGAACCTGTGATATCTGCGTGGCTGGCTGAGCAGGGGCCGAAGCCAAGAGCTTGGAGAAGGAGTCCCTCATTGTTTTATCTCTACTGCACGCTGATTTTCTCGCTCGCGGTTGGACGCATAGTCCGAAAAACAGTCCTTACAAACTACCCTGTTTGGTAGTGGCGTAGCCCCGCATGTCCAGCACTTATTTTTTCTATAGCTTCTAGAAGATGGGGACCGATCATGTCCTCTAGATCTTGACCTCTGTGACCTATGACGTGAAGACCGGGACCTCCGACTTGATGAGCGGGACCGGTGTTGTGAAGAATGAGACCTGCGGGCTGGGCTGTCATTGTTACAGTGTCTCGATGATTTTCTGGACCTCTTGGAGTGGGCAGGGCTATGATGTAAGGGACTCACGTTAAAAACAGTGAGCGCACTTTTTTTTTTTATACTCACGCAATGCTACGAGGTGAATGACTGACTCATTGCAGAGTTTGGGCAGGAGGATCAGCTGCGAGAGAAAAAAGAAAAGCTAAGAATTGAAGAAGCAGGGAAAGGTACCTGTCTGTAAACTTACAGACAGGTGCAGAAATACTGTCACTTTTTTTTTTAAACCTACCACAGGGCTGGGACTGGAGCACCTAGCAGGGCGTAGCTTTAAATGGCTCTGGCAGCCATCGCCCCGCTCACAGGCTCCCTATATATGGATTGGGAAGGGAGAGTTAATTCAGGATCCACCCCCAGCCACATACTGGAAAGGAAGGGCAATCTAACTCTCCTTCCAGCAACCAAGATGGCCGCCGCGTCCTCGTCCAGCTACCGCGCATGCACAGAAGACCCAGCGCCCGTGACACAGGAAGTCCCGCATCAGAGCGCCGGGACCCCATCTGATTGCGGCTGCTAGATGCGGCGGCGGGGACGCCGATTCGCACCGCTCACCCCCCACCACACACAGGGTCAAACAAACGCGCGGAGCACCCGCGCCCCCCCCCTGTCGCAGACCAGACCCCCACTCTGAAAGGGGAGCCCAGCATGACAGGGAGCATACTCCTGGCAGACAGACATATCTGCAGGAATACACAAACCCTGGGGAGGCACAGGTATCTGAGGTCAGATGAAAGCAGGGAAAATAAACGAGCAAAAACAATGGCTAATTACTATGATAATAAGAAAAGAAAGAAAGGGGAGAGAAAAAAAAAAAAGTCTGGCCTGGGAAAGTGGAGCTGATCCTTCTGCGACCCGCATGTCATTTATCAATGCTCTTGGCAGTTTGCGTTCCTGTGAGGAAATGACCCCAACAGATCCACAGAGGGGTTCCCAGACTTAGTAGCGCTATGAGCGGCCCAAGAACAGGGACTGCGCACGGGAAAGGCTAAACCCGGCGGACGCTGCCGACTGCAGAGGTATGGACATACATCTACTCTTCACCAATATAAGAAGGTATGAGGAAAAAAAGGAGAATGTTGGGGGAGGGGATATGCCTTTAATTTATGCTATTCACTAGTCCTGAAGGAGGAGTCGAGACGGAGCTCTATCACAAGTATGCTGCCATGGAGGCACCAGGAAAACAATGTTTTGAAAAACGACACAAAAAATTGAAGCATGCTCAAATTTTTTTTTTGGCGTTTTTCAGAAGACATAAAACAACGTTTTCCCCACACACGGTCATTTAAAATGACGTTTTTAAAAAACGTCGTTTTTTTACATCACATAAAGCAACCGTGTGTACGGGGCATTACTGTAGACTGGGGAAGCAGAACAATCTGCCTGTTGAAACAACAAATGAACTGCTTCCCACACTCAAATGATGTCCTCCTAATCACATGCTCTTGCACATCCTAGAGGCTGGTCACAGCGGATAACAGATCACTGTAGTGGGCCAATGCTGGCACTATTAGATAGATTCAGAAAGAGTTAGGCCGGCTTATCTACAGATAAGCCGACCTAACTCTGAATCTGCACCGACCTATGTTTAAGTGTATTCTCTAACAGAGATATACTTAAACATATCTAAGATAGGACGGCTTGCGCCATCCTATCTTAGATTGCAATGTTTTGGCTGACCGATAGGTGGCGCTTCCATTGCGGCCAGCGTAGATTATGTAAATGAGCTTTTACGACGATTCCCGAACGTACGCGAGCCCGCCGCAGTCGATTAACGTTGTTTCCGTAAGGCCTTAGGCGGCCTAAAGTTAGAGCTATGCTCTAGTGGCCTAGCCAATGTTAAGTATGGCCGCCGTTCCCGCCGCAAGGTTCGATTTTTTGACATCGTTTTCGCAAGTCGTCCGCGAATCGGGAGTTACGTCGTTTACGTACATGTCGAAATCAATAGGCCCGTACGGCGTCCTTAGCCGCAATGCGCACTGGGAAGTGTAGGCGCCCGGCGCATGCGCAGTAGCAAATAACATAAAAAAACATGAGGTCAAGCCTCATTTCCATACAACACGCCCCCCTCCAACCAATTTGAATTAGGCGCCCTTACGCCCGCTCGTTTGAGTCTACGCCGCCGTAGATTAGCAGGTAAGTAGATTGAGAATCACTACTGGCCTAGTTAATTTACGGCGGTGTAGCCTAAACAGGCTAGGCTAGACCGCCCTAAAGTTAGTCCCATCTCTTTGAATCTACCTATTAGTGTTCATTGTGACTGATTCAAAGATAGATGCTTGTATGTTCCCAATAGCTTAGTTAAATGCATTTCGCAGCATTGCTGCAGCTTCCTCAGGTACCTTGCAGGAGCTTCTAAAAGAGTAAAATAGTCATAATACAGAATACAAAATTATCTCATAAAATATAAATATATACACAAAAAATCCAATATAATTTACAATGCAATATACAAAGAAGGTTTACCACAACATTCCTATATGCTCAGATTCGTTTGTATTCTGTATAATGGTTATTTTAATGATTCATTCCAGTTCTTATTTGAACAAAAATGCCACACCAGGCATATGGTTACACTGCACTGCTTTGGTAACAATATGTAAAAAAAAAATGTTTTTAACTTCTTAATTTCCCAAAAAATTGTGACAAAAAATTGCAACTTCAAAAACTCACTATCCCTGTTACTAAATATCTTGGACTGTCTACCTTCCAAAAAGGGTACTGTACTGGCATTTTAGGGCTGTCAGTACATCAGGACTGATCAATTGTCAAATTTAAATGCCATCGTTTGTAGACTCTATAACTTTCCTACAGAAAAAATAATATACACTGATGTGGGTTATTTTTACCAAATAAATGTGTCAGAATACATTTTGGCCTACATTTATAATGAAAAAGTATTTACTTTTAAAACAAAAATGAAGAAAAACCATGTTAAAAAAAATTAGGGGCTTTTTTAATTTACTATATGTAGCAACAAATAAAAAACCCAGTGGTCATTAAATACCACAAAAAAAAAACGAATTATAAACATTTAATTTGGGTAAAGTGGTGCATGACTGAGTAATTGCCATTCAAAGTGTGACAACACTAAAATCTGAAAATTTCCCTGTGCAAGAAGGGGGTGAATGTGTCTGGTATTGAGGTAGTCAAACTCAGTTTCAAGGTCAGTTTCTGACTTAAAGGTTGCCCTTTAATGAGTACTTCCAAACAAACAGGTAGATCTTTTAGAGTCCTGCAAGCAGTCATCCTTTCAACCAGCGGCCAACATTCACAACAGAGAGAGTAGGAAAGAGAGCACTGAGCATCAGCTAGCTCATATATAAAAAAATTGTGGATAGCTAACACTAATTTATGAAGTCTGGCTACCAGGTAAAATGTGGACCTTAGAATGGAGGCTTTTTCCACCCAAAACTCTACAAATGCTCTGGGCTCCATGACCAAGGACAGGTCTTACTAAGATTCAAAGACAACAACATTTTTATTTTCTCTATGTCAGGCACAAACCCTCGAGCCTCTTACCATGTGTGTGTAAGAAATCAGGTAACATACACCGTTTATAGTCCTGTCAACCAACACCCTTACCCTTTGCTCAGGCCTAATTGAATCAGTATATTTTGCCAACAGAAAGTGGATGTGTGACTATCCATTGGTGTTCTTTTGCTTGGTACTTGGCCTTTGTTCTAAACAATATTTAAAGTCTTGTAGATTAAAAAATATTCTGTGAAAAAAAAAATATCCTGTGGCCCTTACATTGATGATTTGGGTCAGAGCCATCCACTGTATTGGAGAATAGTCTGTAATTAATTTTAACTGTATGCCCAAAAGGTAATGCCTCAATGACTCTAGTGCCCACTTTATGTCCAGACACTCCCTTTCCACTATTGAACATTTCTTCTCTGCAGGGGTTAGTTTCCTAATGAGGCATTCTTGGGTGTTCTTTGGCCCCTTTCACATATGCGGACCGTATGTCCGCATTTTCATCCATCTGTTTGCGGATGAAAACGGGACATACATTGGTCCCTATGTGATTGCGGGTGCCAGCGGATGAACATCCGCTGACACCCGTAATCACCCGCCTCCGCAAAGCTCCGATTTTGCGGACGGAAGAAAATCCTATTTTTTCTTCCGTCTTCGGATCGGATTGGATGAACACGGACACCTGGTCCGTGTTCATCCAATCCCCCCATAGGGGAGAGCGGAGAAAAGACAGGGCGGTCCCTGCACAGTGTGTGGGGACCGCCCTGTCAGCCGACGGCTCAGCGGGGATTTTACGGAGGATCCCCGCTGAGCTGACGGACACACGGAGGCGGATCATTACTGATCCACCCCGTGTGAAAGGGCCCTTTCTCATAAATTTTCTTGGACAAAACTGCTCCCAGGCCAATATCAGATGCATTTATTGTGCAAGAAATGCTTGACTGAGGCTGGGGAAGGATTAACCTTGGTTCCTCAAACAAAACTACTTTCAGGTTTTGATAAACTCTCTCTGCCTATTAATTTCATTTCACCATGGGGTTCTTGCTCTCTTTGGTAAGATAAGCAATTGGAGCTGCAATAGTAGCAAAGTTAGCTAGCCAGTCCAATGATGTGCCCCATTTCAGGCCCATTGTGCATTGTTTTCATTGTCTGTTCCAGGTCTTTTGAATGGAATTTAAAACTTCCTGGACCTTCTAGAAGTGGAAAATCCAGTTAAGACTGAAAATGACAACATCACCAAAATATATCAACGCATATGCTCTGTGGGGTTTAAGAATGAGGTTGACCATTCTTTGGAATGAAGCTGGCAGCCCATCTGGTTGTTACAAAAGCTGTCTGTTATGGGAACCAAACAATACCCTTGGTAATGTATCTAGCTGAACCCAAACTTATTATCAACGAATCCACTGGAGGATGGGATAAGCAACAAATGTCAATATTTCATTTGGTTTTCATGAGTCACTGTAAAACCTCAGGCTGCCAACCAGCTTAAAGTTAAGCACTACGTGACCAGTAGAGATTCCTCTTTAACCCCAAATGACTAACATTTCCTGTACCCTCTCTGCAATGGCCTTTCTCTGAGCTTTAGGTACTTAATAAGGTTTTAACTTAACTTTGATGTGAAGCTCAGTCAAAATGTCATGGCAAAGAAAATTAGTTTAACCAGGAAATACAAAAAAATACCTCCTAATTTTTCTGCATATACATTTCTCACATCCACAATCTAAGGAGCAGGCAGTGTGTCTGATATCCTAACTGAAGGTAAACTTTTCTCTGGTGACACTTAATCTCACTGGGCCAGATTCACAAAGCACTTACACCGGCGTATCTAGAGATGCACGGCGTAATTGTAAAAATGTGCCGTGCGTATCTATGCGCCGTATCCTCAAAACGAGATACGCCTGAAAACCAGCTTTTTCCGACCGACGTAAAACGATTACACCTGCGCATCTTGGGGCGCAAAATACGCTAGACGCACCATTGTTTTGCTAGTCAAATATGCAAATGAGGGAGATACGGCAATCCACAAAAGTACACTTGTGCAGCGCAGGCTACGCCCTGTGCGCATCAGCTGTTTGTCTGGCGGGAAGTTACACCTTATAAAAGCAGGCTTAACTTTGCACCAGACGTGTGCAGGTCAGCTAAAGCAACACCATTAGGGACGAGCTAAACACACACACTTGCAGGACAACTATCTGTATGCCAACATGTCAGGGGCATCCATGCTCATAGCTATACTAGTGACTTTAGAGGCACGCAGAAGGAGGAGGGTAACGGAGGAGGAGAAGGTGGGCACAGGAGAGGATATTCCGCACGCGCATAGACGTCTTTGGCATGCCTGCTTCTGAGGTGTTTCGCATCTTCAGATTCAGCCCTTGAAGCCATCGTGGAATTAACCACAACCCTGAAAGATGACATCACCAGCCCAACACACCGCTCACATGCAGTGGAGCCACTGGTCAAGGTAATGGCAACACTGCATTTCCTTGCCACTGGCTCTTTTCAGCGCACAAGTGGAGTGGTGGCTAGGATGTCCCAATCCTCCATTAGCAGATGTGTGCACCAGGTTGTCCCCACAATCCTCAGACGCATGGCCAACCAAATCATCAAACCCACCCAGGAGGACCTGCGGATGAAGACAATGCGTGAATTCTACAGAATTCCACAATTTCCAGGCACCGTGGGGGCCATTGATTGCACACATGTGGCACTACAGCCCCCCGTGAGACAGAGCACATGTACCGCAATCGTAAGCACTGGCATTCCATCAACGTACAGGTGATAGTCGATGCCCAATACCTCATATGGCACGTCCGTGCCAAACACCCAGGATCCAGCCACGACAGCTACATATACCGTCAAAGCAACATCCCAAGAGAATTTGAACAGAACCTGTATGGGGACAGCTGGCTGGTTGGTAAGTGACATGGGTGTCAGGCATGTCTGTCCCCCCCATGATGCAGACATCACGAGGGGCACATGCATGACTAACATCCTCCTGTCTTTTCCCTTCCAGGTGACTCTGCATATGCACTTGGACCCCATCTCATGACTCCATTCCAGAACCCCCAAACCCCAGGAGAGGAAAGATACAATGAAGCACACATACGTACCCACGCATTGGTGGAACGCACCTTTGGCCTCCTGAAGTCCCGTTTCCGATGCCTGGATAAGTCTGGGGGTACTCTGTTGTATTCCCCAAACTTTGTGTGCCAGATCATCGGGGCATGTTGCATGCTGCACAACTTCGCCGTGAGAAGGGGCCTGGAGATTGACATACGTGATGACCTGACCCCCAAACCAGACAATCCCCCCCTGCCCAAGGGTCCTCCGTCTTCTGAGGGAGCAACAGTCAGGAGACGCCTCGCAGAAGGCATCTTTGCACGTTAAACACACACATTAATCATGGCACAAGTAGAATGCATGCATGCATACCTCTCAACAAAAAGATATTATGACAAGAGGATCTATACAGCAAAAAATAGAAATTCCAAATGCTAAAAACCAGTACATCCCATCTCCCCCTGCTTTCCTTCGGAGTGGGGATCCAGGCAATGAGAAGCTTGGGACCCATCCATACCTATGCATTCATTTACAGTGGCACCCCAAAGTACAGAGTACCAAAGCCATGTGGCTGCAGAACAGAGGAACAGAGTGTTGTCACCTTATAACTAGGGATGAGCCGAACACCCCCCTGTTTGGTTCGCACCAGAACTTGCGAACACACCAAATGTTCGTGTGAACTTTAGAACCCTATTAAAGTCTATAGGACTCGAACATTTGAAATCTAAAGTGCTATTTTTGAAGGCTAATATGCAATTTATTGTCCTAAAAAGTGTTTGGGGACCTGGGTCCTGCCCCAGGGGACATGTACCAATGCAAAAAAAAGTTTTAAAAACGGACGTTTTTTTCGGAAGGTGAATTTAATAATGCAAAAAGTGAAACAATAAAATGTGAAATAGCCCATGTTTCCTGTACATAGAACTGTCTCTGCACAAAGTGTCATTTCTGAAAGGAAAAAAAAGGCTTTTAAAACCGGCTTTGCGGCTATAATGAATTGTCGGTTCTGGCAATTCAGAGCGAATTCATTCATTTTTTTTTTTTTTTTAAAGCGTGGGGGTCCCCCCAAATTCCATTACCAGGCCCTTCAGGTCTGGAATGGATATTAAGGGGAACCCCGCAGTCAATTAAAAAAAAATGATGTGGGGTTCCCCCCAAATATCCATTTCAGACCCTTCAGGTCTGGTGTGGATTTTAAGGGGAACTCCACCCCAAATTAAAAAAAAAAATGGTGTGGAGTTCCCCCAAAAATCCACACCAGACCCTTATCCGAGCACGTTAACCTGGCCGGCCGCAGAAAAGAGGGGGGGACAGAGTGCGGCCCCCCTCTCCTGAAACGCACCAGGCTACATGCCCTCAACATGGGGAGGATGTCCCCATGTTGATGGGGACAAGGGCCTCATCCCCACAACCCTTGCCCGGTGGTTGTGGGGGTCTGCGGGTGGGGGACTTATCAGAATCTGGAAGACCCCTTTAACAAAGGGGACCCCCAGATCCTGGCCCCCCCCTATGTGAATTGGTAATGGGGTATATTGTACCCCTACCATTTCACGAAGGAAGTGTAAATAGTTTGAAAAAAACACACACAGACACCGTAGAAAAAAGTCCTTTATTAATAAAGAAAAAAGAAAAAAAAATCCAGCGGTGACACTCGTTCCCGGCTTCCTGCTCCAACGCTGTCTGTATCCAGCGACAGATGCGGGTGATCTCCGGTCCAGCGATGAGAAGATCCATCCATCCAGAGTGTAGCATCGCCGACCTCCTCTCACCGCTGGACACAGCCCAGCGAATGAGCGGCTGAAGCTGTGACATTTCTTATATAGGGGAGGCGGGGTCACCCGTCACGTGACCCTGCACCCTCTGATGCACCCTCTGCTACGTCACTGGGGAAGCCCAGTCTACCGCTTTCAGCACCTTTTTTCTGAAATAATCATACCGCCAGGGAGGTTAAAAGACTTTTTTCCTTTCAGAAATAACACTTTGTGCAGGGACAGTTCTAAGTACGGTGAAACATGCGCTATTTCACATGCTAACTTTACACCCCCCCCTAGGTACAAAATTTAAAGGAATATTTCACTTTTATTGTTTCACTTTTAGCATTATTAAATTCACTGCTCCCGAAAAAACTGAAGTTTTTAAAACTTTTTTTTGCATTGATACATGTCCCCTTGGACAGGACCCAGGTCCCCAAACACTTTTTAGGACAATAAATTGTATATTAGCCTTTAAAATTAGCACTTTAGATTTCTCCCATAGACTTTAACAGGGTGTTCCGCGGCTTTTCGAATTTGCCGCGAACACCCCTAATTGTTCGTTGTTCGCCAAATAGGCGAACAGGCAATGTTCGAGTCGAACATGAGTTTGACTCGAACTCGAAGCTCATCCCTACTTATAACAAGAGATGTTTGAATCGGGTCCTTGTTGGCTGGATCGCCAGGTATTACTTTAAAGGATACTTTCACCTTTGGAACATGTTACATGTTCCACCAGTATTTAGGGTGAAACATGTAAAACATTCCAGCTCCTGCCTACTCTACCCCCAATCCCCCCTCCCTGTGACAGCAGGCAGGGGAGCTGCTTTTATGCACATTGCTGGGTCCAGATTGGGCACAGATAAGAACTGGGGGGGGGGGCACTGCAGGGGGAGATGCACACTGCAGTTTTTTTACCTGCATAAAGGTAAAAAAAAAAAAAAAAAAACTTCAGCCTTTAGAACCACTTTAAGGTCAAATTTGCACACAAACATGTACTGTATAAGTCGGAACAATGAGTTATTTCCCCCCTCCCTTATGCTTTCTTCTGTGTTCAGAGTGGACTGGACAGGGTCTAAAGGCAAACAGCTGCTACTCCCATTTTAGAAAACTCATAATGTCGTGTGACAAAATTGGTGCACCAAACATTAAATGGAATGTAAAAGTAAAATGAGTTTATTTTCAATAAAAACTAAAAGATAAAAAGCATCAGCTTGAAAACATATACATTTAAAGAAATTCAAATAAATAAATTGTCTTAAAGTTTTAAAATTATGCTCAACAGAATTTGAGACGTGATAGAATACATGTTTTGACTATTGCGTTGATAAGTGAGAGGCAGTAAGATCATAAGAAGTGCTTTTAAGACCCTAAACTTCAGACCCCCACCCTCCAAAAAAATAGTAGCCACAATATACAGTATATATATATATATATATATATATATATATATATATATATATATATATATTGTGACAGGAAGTCAGGTAAATCTGTGGGTGTTGTCACAGACGGGACATACATTTCTGCCTTGTTTAGACAATACACCAATTGTTATTAGGTGTCGGCTGCAAATGTGGCCAGGAAAGGTTTGAGGGCGTTGGAAGACTTCAGCTGTTCAGAATTAAGCAATTAAGGCCTCTATAAGTAATCCAGGAGATTACCACTGATTTGCTGCATGCTGAGGCTTTGAGTGAAAGAGAGCAGTACTGAAAGTCTTCTGAGGAGGTGAGGAGAGGATTGATTTTTCTGTGTGATGAAAATCAAAAGACTATTGTTTTTCTGCTGTATGACCAGCACTGTCTAGCCAGCAGTAGGCTGTGCTAGACTCCATAGATTGGTTCCTGTGTGGAAGGTAGACGCCCAAAGTGGCTAGGGTTTATTTTATGTTTGATTTTGTTTATGCTGTTTGGATGCTTGCACTTGTTCCCAGCAAGACCAAAGAATAAACCAAAATCTTTGTTTTCAACCGTCTTCAAATGCCTGTCTGTATAAATTCAGTGTGTGGTGAACCCATCCAAGGGGTCACACACCCCGCTACCGAGCTAACCCCTTACAATATATATATATATATATATATATATATATATATATATAGAGAGAGAGAGAGAGAGAGAGAGAGAGAGAGAGAGAGAGAGAGAAAGAGAGAGAGAGAGAGAGAGAGAGAGAGAGAGAGAGAGAGAGAGATATTTAATATTATATTTAGGATTTAAAATATTCACATTATTATTTTCATTTAATAACACTCTTTGGGGTTTAGGAAATAAAAAAAGCGTATTGACATAGTATACCCTTAGTGGCAATAGGTACATCTGTAATATAGCTGGTTGCTTTACTTTTTTATAGATGCAGTCATGAAATATAGAGAGATTTGTCAGAATTACTCCCACAAGAATAGGAATATATTCAAGATACTTTATTTTCAAATACAAACAGTACAGTTAAAAATATACTCTACTGAGCAGATAAAGTTAAAGCTTGTGTTAGCTGTTATTGGATAGTTAAAATTATAGCAGGTACATGCGGCATTGCTTTTTATACCCCAATGCGTGCCTGCTAAGGCAATAACAGCAAAGAAAAATCTGTCAATGTGCCTCTATCCAAGATTGTTGTGGCCCAAACATGCCAAACAGAACACTTCCCCTGAATTCTACTAATTCTACTCTCATTTGCTATAAAACTGCCCTTGCATATCTTCTGTTGAAGCCCTGTTGAAGCTCTACTTGAAGCATTTTCTCACTTTATCAGAGATAATCAATGAAATCCAGGTCAATATCAATGACACCTGCAGTTTTAACACTTTATTTAAATAATAAATCTATTACACTATGGGAAGACTCTTTCCTAATTCCTGACAACTACATGCTGGTGTGCAAGTGTGCTAGTTTGTTAGTGGGATATCTATCTATACTTTTATCTTTCAATATATTTATTAGACATGTGCATTTGTTTTCGTCCGAATGCATTTTCGTTCGAATTTCAGGTATTTTTGTTATCGTTTTAACAAACGATAACGAAAGCACAGAGAACGAAAACAGAAAGATCTGACATAAACAAATACTTTATTTTCGTTTTTCGTTGTGGTCGATTGTGCCTAACCTTAACTATATTAGTCCAATATTATTCTGCATTAGGAGAAAAGATTCAACATTATAGAGACATGAAGAAGAGTCGACATAGAGAGAAAAGATTCGACATAGAGAGACATGAAGATTCGACGAAGTAGCTAAAAACATACGATCGCAGCAAGCGGACATTTATGGTGAAATGCTCTGCCCATAGGCGATAGAAGAATTCTAATGTTGGTTGACTAGTAATAATAATAAATAAATATAATTATTATAAGTCATACAACATTAGAATTCTTCTATAGCTTGTAGGCGGAACACTCTCCCGGAAATGTACGATTGTGGCATCGTACAGTTTCGTTGCTCCGTCGAATTTTGTTAAAGATTCCGTCAAATCTTCTTTTTTTTTAAAGATTCCGTCGAATCTTCTTAGAACATTCGACAGACACCATAAGCCTTCAATGACAGATTCGACCTTAATTAACCTGCCTGGCGGTGTTCCCGAGTGTGAATCGGGGTGAGATTTTCAGGCTGCGAATGGTAACCCCGAGTCACACTCGGGCTTGCCTCGCTCGATGCAGAAAAAAGGTTTTCTTACCTTTTCTCCGCGATCCAGCGTTGAATCCTCACAGTGCACGGCGGGCGGATGTCCGCCCGATGCTGTGTGTTCCCCTGATTCCCTTCCCTGCGAGCGTCGCGACGCAGGGGGCGGAAGGAGGGGGGGGCAGCGCGAAATTCAAAACGTATAAGTAGAAACAAAGTATAACACAGTAAAAACACACTGATATCATTGGATAAAATTTTTAAAAAAATACAGTGACCTTTGATTGCCCCCCCCAGTGCTTTCCAGTGCCCTGTGTGCAGAATTACTGTACCATTACTGTACCAGTGTCTGTATATTGCACAGCAATAATGGCAAAGCGCGCCTCTGCATCAAACTCATTATGCGACCTGCTGCCAAACAGCGACAGCGATGCCGAATCCATTGCGGAGGAGCTGAGCGACAGCGACGTGTGGGAAAGTTCATCGTCGGATGCAGAAAGTGATGTGGTTGACGATCCTGCACCTGTGCCCAGCGACGTGCGGACCTGGTGCGCAATTGATTGCGCTACGGAGCACGTAGCGCCCCCTAGGTTTCCGTTCACAGGATCACCTGGAATAAAAGTGGACATAGAGGATGACAATCCCTTAGAATACCTCCGACTATTTTTGACCGATGAGGTGATCGACAAAATTGTTTTGGAGACCAATCGGTATGAAGAACAGCAATCTGCTACCCAGCAGTTATTTTCAAGACGCAGAAAATGGGAGCCTGTGACCAGCGAGGATATATGGAAATTCCTTGGCCTCCTAATTTTGCAGGGAGTGGTGGGAAAACCACTCCAAAAGTGGGACTGCCAAAACAGTGAGAAGAGAGAAGGAGATAATGGGAAAAGAGAAACAGGGGTAACCCTGAGAGAGCGAATGGAAGAAAAAGAGAAAAACAGGAAAGGAACAAGGTGCCAGGAAAGTCCTGTTAGGAGGATGTGATACCCAGACAGAGGGATATATTGATATACGTTGCTCAAGGTTCCCATATTGCCTCAAATTTCTGTGTTTTATCTTGAAGCTTAGACATTATTTGTTCCTGAGTCATAATCCAGGACATTTTCTGCTTTGTTGCCAGAAATGAGATTGAGGGTTTCTTCCATGCCCCAGCAAGCGTAATCTTAGCTCCCAGGAGCATGAAAAAGACCAACATCTGCGTATGTTTGGAGCACTTGTCAACCTTATGACTCAAGAGAGCTATGTTGGAGTCTTGAGGGATCGCCACCACCGTAACTTTCCTCAGGAGGTGGAAGACTTTGTTCCAGTATGTTCTAATGCAAGGACAGGACCACCACGTGTCTAACATGGATCTTACTAGGTTACATCCTCTAAAACATAAGGGGAAAGTATCTGGATAAGTCACTGCTAATCTAGAGGGAATATAGTACCACCTAGTAAGGGGTTTGGGGTTTAACATTAGCTTCAATTAGGGAGATGCTCATGATACCTTTGACTGAGCATTGGAACGCTTGAAACCACTAATTTTGGTCCCACTAAATCTCCACGTCAAGCTCCCAGGCTCGGACATAGGAAAGCTTGTTGTCTCTACATGCCAGTAAGGACTAAATAATCATGAGATTGGAACACCATTGTTCTTACATAAAGTGTGTATTGGGGTGGGGGGAGGTTTGTCCAGGCATATGGAATTTAGTAAGTGCCTAATTTGGGAGTGTCTGCATTTCTTAGAAGGGGCATTTCAAGTTTGCTTAAACAGTATCCCAACGAAATGCTTGTATATTCATGCCGGGGGGGGGGGGGGGGGATTATGAAGTATATGGGTTATGGAATATATCCCAGTGGGAGTGAAGTAAAGAGATTATGTCTATGGCTCTCCTAATTTGGTCTGGGACTTGCCTCCCAGGGATGAAGCCTACCTGGTCTTTGTCAATATATATTACAATAAAACTTGATAGTCTCGAGGCAAGGATTTGTTTTCATAATTTTGAGATCATTGTTGATCAGGGAAATCTGGCGATAGTTGCTAACATCACTCACATTTTTCCCAGGTTTGGGGGTGACAGAGATATAGGCAGAATTAAGATCCCTGCTGAGGGGAACTCCAAGAACTGAGCCATATAAGAAGATAGATAGGGGCCACATTTTTTATAGTAACAGACTGAGAACCCATCCGGACCTGCGGTTGTGATCAACTTAAGAGACTTGATTGTCTCCAAAACCTCCTCTGATGAGATAGGTTCTGAGTGATCTTGGGGCTGGGGAGGTTTTAAAGAAAAGATTCCATCATCCGAGTTGGATTTTGGGTCAGGTCACCTGATGGGTGCAATTTTTCAGAAAGGCTAGGGTTTTGGGACTTAGCTTGGTTGCTAGTATACTATCCTTCTGAAAATAGAATTTAGCGGGGGGCGTGGCCAGCAGCCGAGGCGGATGGTCGTGTAGAGCCAGAGCTCCAGAGACCCGAGCGAATCCAGCCTAATCCAGCGACTAGCAGCCACGATCCAGGGCATCCCAACACCTGACAGGACTCCCGGACACCCGATCGAGGCCATGGGCAAGCGAAAGACCGACAAAGGTCCAAAGAAATTGACGGATTTTTATCCGTCGGCGAGCACGCCTAGGCCGCAAGATGGCGCCGAGGCCTCGGACTCGCAGTTCGGCCCGCGCCGCAACGGAAGTGGGGACACATCACCACAGCACAGAAGAGACACCTACCCTTCTCAGAACGCCAGTGGAGGATCATCGCTGGGCACATCACCCATAAACAGTCCACAAAAGTCGACGCAGAAGAGATCCACATCCCATACATATGCAGGTGAGCCTGGGGATGGGTGCAACTCACAGAACAGCACAAGTGTGTTTATTGAGCAACTAACTGAATTCCCCACCACTGGACAGCCCCTTAGTGATACCACCATGAGGGACATGCTAATCACATTAAGAGGCTCCCTGCACAAGGACATGCTACTCTGTGTTAACCAACTTAAGAGGGATGTGTCTGACATAGGGGACAGAGTGTGCCACGTGGAGGATAAGATGGGAGACTTTACAACGGCCCACAATGAGCTGGTAGATGCCCATAATGACGCTGAGACTGAACTGCAGGCAATGAGAGAGAAATTAACAGATCTCGAGGACAGGTCGAGACGAAATAATATTAAATTAAGAGGTGTAGAAGAAACGGTAGCTCCAGCAGACCTGCGCCATTATGTTCAGGATTTCATTGCTGCCTTACTACCCGAATCGTCTCCCACTGAGGTGATTGTAGACAGGGCACACCGCCTCCCTAAACCCAAATACCTGCCGGAGGGAATCCCTAGGGATGTCATTGCTCGCATACACTATTTTCATATCAAGGATGATCTCATGCGATTCTCCAGGAAAAATCAACCGTTGCCCGGACCATATTCCAGCATTTCGGTTTTCGCAGACCTATCTAAGCATACCATGCTCGCTCGTAAAAACCTTTCCTCCATGACTAACATTTTTCAGAACCACAAGATTCCCTACTCATGGGGATTCCCCACTAAATTGCTCATAACAAAGGACAATCGCACCTACGCAATTACTAATATTGATGATGGAATTGCCCTGGCCAAAAAGTGGAAACTACTCCCAGAAGACGCTACAGCTTCATCTATGGAACGCAACCCCCCAAAGATAGCACCGGAGTGGCGCCAAAAATAATTTCTATATCTATGCCCTGTATCTTACATCCTATCCTATAATACGGCTGGAATTGGGTCTCAAGGAGAAATCCCCCCCAGGGTTATAGCGAAAATGTTTGCACTTAGTGATTTCTTTCACTTTACTTGTTTTATTTTTGCATTTTTATTATTCTTTACGTTTTTTTTTATGTTTATACTACACCAAGAGACATCTGCATCTTAAGAAAATGGCCTACAGCATCACCGAGACTCTTCATCACTTTCATCCTCATGGAGAACTGGCTTTGGACATTTAAGGCAACAGCACCACCTTCAGGTACGATTAATGCATTACCACTAACTATTAGAACCACACTGGCTAGCAAGGAGCATCCCCCTAAACAATTGACATGACTATGTCAGTGATATCTATGAATGTGCATGGTCTCAATAGCCCCTTTAAAAGGTCCTCCATGTGGAGAGAGATGGCCAGTCTCAAAGGAGATGTTGTTTGTATACAGGAGACCCACTTCATGTCGTCCAAAACTCCTAACTGCTCTCATAGAGCATACCCAAACATCTTCCAGGCAAATGCGCCAGTAAAGAAAAGAGGTGTCTTAGTGGCCATCAAACATTCGGTCGCTTTTCAACTTCATGACCTTATATGTGACCCCAATGGCAGATATATTATCATGACCTGTGACCTTAACAACACCCCGTACACCTTGGTCAACCTTTATGCACCGAATAAAAGACAGCTTAAATTTCTCAACTCTGTGTTTAAAAAAGTGGAAAAGGTCAAAAAAGGCTCTCTACTCGTGTGTGGAGACTTCAATGGTGTTCCAAACCAATCAATGGACTGTTCACTACCCCCAACTCAACGGAGACTTGAACTAAGTTCCTTTATTTCCAGTCATAATCTATATGACACGTGGAGGTGTCTTCATGCCTCGGAAAAGGACTACACCCATTACTCATTCCCGCACCGTGCATATTCCAGAATAGACTTAGTGCTATCGGATCTGCCTTTACTACACAGAACATTATCAGTATCCATTCACTCCATAACTTGGTCGGACCACGCTCCTGTGTCTATAACTTTACATGATCAAAACTCAGCTTCTCCCGCATACCTATGGAGAAACAATGTGGACCTGCTGTCTAATGATGCCCAGGCAGATAAGATTGCTTTACAGTTAAAATAATTTTTTATGTTTAATGACACTGTTGATACCAATATAGCATCCTTGTGGTGCTCGCACAAGGCATTCAGCAGGGGTTTATTGATACAGGCAGCAGCTAGGGAAAAGAGGAGGAAGGCGAAGCTGTTGAGTGGATTGCTCGAGGAGCTTAAGATGTTTGAGTGCCAACACAAACTCCAATAATCTCCCAACCTAGAGGCCAGTCTATTTACATGCAGACATAAACTCTGCATGTTCCTGATTGACGCTCACCAGAACCACCTCAGGAGAATCAAAGCGACATACTACGCACAAGGGAACAAAGCAGGGAAATTACTAGCAAAATACCTTAACAAACGCCAACAACAAGCTAAACTTCCCCACATCACAGATCCTCACTCAAATAAATTAGTGTATCATCCGACACACATAGCAAATACATTCATGAAATATTACAGAGACCTCTACAACTTGAACACAGATCCCAACACTACGCAGCCTACTGAACATAGCATTGATACATTTCTTAGTACACTCACCCTGCCCACTCTACAGGCGGATCATCTTTCCGCACTTAATGCCCCGATAACCCTTAAAGAAGTAGTGGATACCATCCAGGCCCTTCCAAACCAAAAAGCCCCGGGCACAGATGGTTTCTCCTCGGAGTACTATAAAGCCTTCTCACAAATCCTGGCTCCATATCTATGTACCCTGTTCAACAGCATTGCCTCCTCCTCCACACTTCCGACAGAAATGCTGCAAGCTACTATTGTGACCCTGCCTAAACCAGGGAAAAAAACAGACCTCCCACAGAACTTCAGGCCGATTTCACTTTTGAATACCGACCTGAAGGTCTATGCGAAAATTATTGCTAATAGGTTGGCATCTATCACGCCATACTTGGTTAAACCAGACCAAGTGGGGTTTGTTAAGGGGCGCCAAGCCCCGGATGGTACGAGGCGCTTAATTAACCTGATGCATGTTCTAGAAAAAAGACGGACCCCGGCGGTCTTTTTGGCACTGGACGCGGAGAAAGCCTTCGATAGGGTGCACTGGGGCTATCTCAGAGCTACCCTGCAAAAATTTGGACTACAAGGCAACATTCTATCGGCAATCTCTGCATTATATACCTACCCTTCGGCTAGGGTCTTCTCGTCCAGTGCCATATCTGACCAGTTCTTTATTACTAATGGTACACGCCAGGGGTGTCCACTATCACCCATAATTTTCACTCTCATGATGGAGCCACTGGCCGAACTCATTAGAACGACCGGATCAATCTCAGGGATATCCATAGCAGGAGAAGACCACAAAATAGGTCTTTTTGCAGACGATGTGGTCCTGACATTGACTAACCCAGCTTCCTCCCTGACAGCAATTCAGGACATTTTGAAAAGATTCGGGGAAGTGTCGTACTATAAGCTTAACATTACCAAATCGTGTATATTACCTATTAATATATCTAAAAAACTGATTGCAAGGCTCAAGGAAAGATTCCCATTCCAGTGGATGACTGATTCATTGGCCTACCTAGGTATAAAAATAGCTTACCCTTCCGCACGCACTTACGACATTAATTATAATATCCTTCTTCAGACCATTAAAACAGACTTAGCACATATAGAGACCTTAGAACTATCGTGGATAGGAAGAATAGCTGCATTAAAAATGACCTTACTACCGAAACTTATATACTATTTTAGAACTATTCCCTCCGCAGTACCAGACTCATTCTTTCTAACAGTAGATAAAATGTTTCGTAAACTTATCTGGCAAGGCAAGATCCCTAAGATCACATTCTCTACGCTCCAACGACATAGAAACATGGGGGGAATGGGATTCCCGAACTTACGGAACTATTATAGAGCAGCAATCTTGGACCAAATGAAAGCTTGGTTTGATCCTGGCCTGTCCAAACTATGGGTCAGGATTGAAAAAGCAACTATTAAAGGTAGGGACCTACCTTCCCTTTTATTAGCCAAGCTGACAAAATTACCTTTGACACACTGCACATCACCCTCAATAGCAGCTACACTTTCTGTATGGGGAGACGTCCAACCTAATATAGATGCATCGACTAAAAATAAGCGTACGATCACTGACATCCTGACAGTAGAACACCTAATCCCGGAAATACGGACTGCATCCTGGAAAGAAAACAAATTAACGACTGTCCAGGAAGTATTCACAAGCAACCCAGACGTACAGACATACTCCTATACACAACTGAAACACTTTCAAAAGACACACTCGACGACGCATTACGACCTCCCAACTGACGTATGGACCTACCTCACTACAAAACATGATAGACCGAAGGGTATATCTTGGTTCTACTCCCTCCTACAGTATTCCAGAATCCCCTCCAAGACATCTCACATGATCAATTGGGAAAGAGACTGGGGCACTACATTCTCCATTGGGGAGTGGAACGCCGCGATTCGCCTAACATATAAGTATACCCACTGTACAAACCACTGGGACAACATGTTGAAGATATTACATAGGTCATATCTTACCCCAGTCAGGCTGTCAATGATTTTCCCATCAGAATCACAACTTTGCTGGAGACTTTGCGGATCTAGGGGACACATCACTCATATATTATGGGACTGTAGAATAATACGTAATTTTTGGACAGAAGTCTTCCAGCTGGTCTCCTCTGTCGCTGGGCATATCGTTCGCCCCAATCCACCTTTGGCCCTCCTTAACATTAATGCTATATGTATCCCACCCCAACTAAGGTACATGTCCACACACATTTTCATAGCAGCTCGTTTAACTATCACCTCTAAATGGAAGTCGGCACAGGTGCCTAAAATTGATGAGGTTATACAAAGGGTATCTACCCAATACTCTTATGAAAAGTATTTTGCTATCCAATCTAACCAGTTTCAATCTTTCAAAGACCAATGGTTACCTTGGAGCACTAAATATCCCGTGTAACGTGTTCTTCTCATCCTTAACTTTCCATTAAACAATGGCAGATCTCGCTTGGTGTAAAAACTAGCATTCATATGAGCTAGTAATACTTTATTTTTTTTATTCCGTTTTACCTCAACATTTTGTTTTGTATTCTGTTTTGTGTTATTTCCTTTATTCAGTACTTTAATATGTTGAGTCCTGTTGGACTCCTTTAGCAGTTTTCTGTGTAACTACAGAATATGGGGCGGGGGACTGGTACCCACCCGGGACCCGCCTTCCTGTGGTGGAGTCCTGGAATGGGTGGCTGTCGCCCGTCTACAGTTATAGAGGTATGTGCAATGGCGTAGTGGACTGCAAATGCCAGTTGTAATGTACAGATCATATAGATATACTCCTATATGGGGGACCGTGGCTCCACATTGTGTAGTAGGATGCGTGGCCCCCGACATGCAACTTTTCCCTTATTTTGTACTAAAACATGACAGTTTATTATGTAACATTATCTCCACAAACCAATGTTATATGCGATTTGTAATCGAGAACTGTGTATTTGCCTACCTCTGTATGTGACATGACTTTAATCAATAAAAACAATTGCAAAGAAAATAGAATTTAGCTTCCATCCATCTAAGATGCTTTTCTGCTGTTGTAGTTAAAGCTAGGTTAAGGTTTTCTCAGGCTGAATCGAGCTGGGCTAAAGTGTTATGCGTGGGGTTGCGTTTGTGTTGTTTGCTCAGTGGAAGGAATTCCTCCTTCCACTTCTGAATTTTGGCTCTGCGTTCACGTTTTAATTTGGAAGTGATCTGGATGAGCAATCCTCTCATAACTGATTTGTGGGCTGCCCATAGGGTTTCAGGTGTTAATGAGTCGTTATCATTATTAATAAAGTACTCTTTCAGGGCATTTTCTAACATTGTACATTGTACTGCAAGAGCTTAATTGAGCCACCATTGCACTTAAAAGAGCTTAATTGAGCCACCATTTCAAGGGGCCCACTGCCCCAAGGGCTGTTGGATAGTTAATGTCATATTGGAGTTAGCTGATAGAGGCGTGTCTCAGATTTTGGAATTAAGACCTTAGAAATAGAAGTAGACTGCTTGAAGATGTGGTTAATCCTGGCATGAGTATTGTGTCATGGGTGTTTAGTTCCCTCTAAATATCTACCAGTCCAATCGAGTGTAAAAGCTGTGTTGTTTTTAAGCTGGGGGGGGTTGGGTTTAGGTTTCCCACTCGCTGATTTGTCTAAGGAAAGATCAAAAGCTATATTAGAATCTCCCCCGAAAATTACTGTACCCTTAAAATGTTTCTTTAGTGTTCGTGCATTTGTGTCATTTTCTCAGTGATAGGAATTCCTCCGTACGCTTCTGAATTTCAGCTCTGCATTCACGTTTTAACTTGGAAGTGATCTGGATGAGCGTTCCGCTCATAACCAATTTGAGAGAGAATATTTATGGGCCTCACTATAGCAGACATCCATGCCAGCCAAAGGATCCTTCATGGGAATCAGTAGAAGGCCATCAAATGACCTCCCTATCAGGAATTCAGTAGATGCAGGTGAGGGTGCAATCAGATGTGAATCACTCACTGTGTTCTGTGATGGGAGAAGGGCTGAGGCACCTGATTAGTCCTGATCTGCAATAGCGTCCTCTGTGTCTGTATCCCTGCTTCCTGCAGCCATCGCCACCATCTTGGATTTTCTAGGGGGCCTCGTGGCAGAGTCCAGCTGATGGGAGTAATCCCTCCTAGCAGAGCCCACAGACATAGGGTTTTTTTTCCCTGATCGATCACCGGTGGAGCCCAGGATGAGCACTCTGAGTGCTGCAGCGGGGGATAGAAGGCCGGATAGGTGCTGAGCTTTAGTGTATCGTGGCCATCTTTGAACTACCGCACATGCGCCTCCTCTATCTATACTTTTAAGACCTAAACGATTCAGTTTAAGACCATAGATGGAAGATAGTTTAATTCTATGAAGAAGAGAATATTAAGTGATTTTTGAAGCAGGTGGTCATTCCTTTCCAGTAGGTGGTGGATTGCCTTTGGAGTACCGAGTAATATACTGTATAAGTGTATATCGTGGTTTTGTTTATTACCAAGGATTGCACATAAGCAGCATAAAGTGTTCCATCCAGCTGCATGCATACTTAGATGCTATTGGGCATGTATGCTTTGTTTTTTTTATTGTTGGATATGATGATAATGTCCCATCATATTGGCTGAGGAACAGGACAGGAAGGCATACATGGTCCTGGGAACAAGGCAAATCCATTCATTCATTTATTCATGTCAAACAAAATAAAAAAAAATCTGCATGGAGGGTAAAAAAAATACACTTCTCATTCCATTTATCCTTATGTATCTGTTCTGTTCACATACAGCAATAAGGAATGCTGCAGACTGAATTCCAATTACTATATATTCTACATTGATCCAAAGGTGGGCATCTTATACTTGCTCTCTGGTTCTTCATTGGTTCAGTGTTTTTACTTTACTATGAAGAATACTTCTTGAAATATCAAGAGTACAAATGATAAACACATGAGCTTGATTTCCTGAGCAATGCAAACTATTATGTGTGTTTTGCATGCACATTTTCTCCCAATGACACAATCTGCAGACATGCCAATGATATAAAATTAAAGTCTGTTTAAATTGCATCTGTAAAATCAGAATATTCAAAGTTCTTTGCCAGATATGCATATGTATGTGTATTACCATGCAAATGTTCTCATTTGGTTTTATCAGTATGACGACTATAGGTAGGCAAGAAAATGAGCTTCAATCTCCATTTTAATGTAAAAATAAAATTACTATTTATAGGAGCATAATCCATAAATTAAGGGATGTTTGCAGCCTAAATTAAGAAAACCATCTTAAATGTTATTTTAATTTACCTGTAAACCATCAAAATCAAATCCAGATTTGTAGAAACCTTTTTTTACAGATTAATGATTTATAAACGTATGATAGTTACTACTAAATAATGCAGACTTCTAGCATTCTGCTTTAGTAAACAAATGTATCTTAAATCCAAACTCCAGCCCAAAGAAAAAAACAAAATACAAACTGCCCATTAAAAGATAAGAAAAAAAAACGAAACCAGCTTTTGTTGCAGTATTTCTCTACTGCCCAGAGGTATTCTCTGTAGTGTTTTTTTCTGCCACTAAATGTCTAATGTCCAGTATCATTCGACTCACTACCTCTGAGCCCAGTTTATCTTGAGCTTGCTGTGGCTTGTACCCAGTGCATCCAGACTGTAGTGATTGCTCACCTGGAGCAGCGTCTTCCCTGTTTGTAACTTGAGCTTGCCTCTGCCTTTGATTGAATATGAAATACAGAAGCAACGCAATGATGGGCTCATTGCTTTCTCTTCCACTCAGCATGGTTCTTTTGAGCACTGATTGGTTCCTTCCTCTTACATTTCAGCCATGCTATACTTGGACTGCAAAAGATGTTGATTCCAGTTTTAGGTAGTGTTGCTCACGAATATTCGCATTTCGAATATTCGTTACGAATATGGCATATTCGAATATTCGCGAATAACTCGAATTTCGCGGCCAAAATTCGCTATTCCGAATATTCGTATTTTTTCAATTTTTTTTTTAAAACAGATCACATCCTATCGACGTCTAAAAGCATTGCTGGTATGATTAGAGACCCTGGGCCGAGTAGCTAAGCTGAGGCGATCCTTTTATGTTGCCGAATATTCGCATTCGCTCACTCTCGGGCTATAAAACGAATACTTTAAAATCCATGGTCCTCCCGCTTAATGTCTCGGAGAATGAACTGCTCCACTTACGGTCGGAGTTCCCATACAATTGGGAGCGTAAGAGCCTGAAATATCTAGGGGTGAATCTCACCCCGTCCTTTGACTCCCAATACCAATCCAACTTCCCTCCCCTCTACAAATAAATTAGGGAACTACTACAAAAGTGGAAGACCCACCAAATCTCTCTCTTAGGGCGCATTGCATCCGTAAAAATAGTCATCCTCCCTAAACTCTTATATATATTCCAGACCCTACCCATCCCTATTCCCTATAGTCATCTACGTAAACTCCAGGCCGACCTACTGCGATATGTATGGAACTATGGGCGACACAGGGTTTCGCGCTCGATCATGATGGCGGCCCACACGGACGGGGGCCTGTTGTTTCCTGACCTGGTCAGGTATTACCAGGCAGCCCAATTGCGAGTAATAGTCTCCTGGTTCCCCCAGAGGTCATACAACAGGTGGTCAGAGATAGGGTGTATGGGTGCTAACCAGATTTTCTCTAACAGTCTCCTCTGGTACGTAAATGTGAAATTAGAGCCCGGTGGACTGTTGGGGTCTATGTCCTAGCTCCGACGGCTATTGCAAAAGCTTTCCCGTGAACACAAGCTTAAATCAGAATACTCCCTAATGACCTCGTTCCTGTGCAACCCCGAAGTGCCAGCTAGTCTTAACCCACCAAATGTCGTGGCCCTGGGCCTTGCGGAGCCTGTTCCATTTCGGACACCTGGTGGACCCCAGGTCCCGCACGCTGCTCCCGTTCTCTAAGCTCCAATCCCAACATGACCTCCCTAGACAAGTATTTTACAGCTACCTGCAGATTCGCCATTATGCTCAAGCTATAGCCCCGTGGCTACAATTCTCCACGCCTTCCCCATTTAAATGCATTATACTCGAAGGCGGCTCACGTAGAGGACTGATCTCCGACATATACCAGACCCTGAACGAGCACTCCATGCAGGCCCAGGGTAAACATCCCTATATGCTCCGTTGTGATAAGGAGCTGGGAGGGGAGATCCCCGAGGAGTCATAGAGGGCAGTCTGGAGTCAGGCGGCTAAAAGTTCCATGTGTACCTCTATAAGGAAAATTCCTACAATATTCTCTTCTTTTGGTACCTGACTCCGGACGTACTCCATAACGTCTATACCTCCACTTCTGATTGCTGCTGGCGTTGCCAGTGAGCCAGAGGCACGCTCTTCCACATCTATTGGACGTGCCCATTAATAGTCCCGTTCTGGACCTCAACGCAACAACTATTGACCCGACTCTTCGAGACACCCATACCCTGGACCCCAAAATTCTTCCTCTTAGGTCTCTCCCAGCCGAAGCTAGCTAAACCCTACAAAAAATGCTTAGGCATGTTCTCACAGCGGCAAGGTGCTTAATAGCCCTCCACTGGAAGAAGACTGCGCCCCCATCACAGGAAGCCCTTTATGCCAGGGTTAAAGACGTAGAGATAATGGAGAAAATGCCGGCCAGACTGCGAGACAGACTGGACGACCACGACAGTGTCTGGGAGCGGTGGCGTTCTCGGGAGGATCCGTTCTGATACGGCGGCCGAAACTAAGAGGTATTTCTCCCCCTTACCTTTTTGCTCATATGGTCTCCCCGGTCTTCCCCTTTCTCTTCTCTTTCTGTTCTCTTCTCCTTTCCCCCCTCTCTCATTCTCTTCCCCTCCCACTTTTCTGTGGGTATTCAAAGTGTGTTATGGAAAGTTAAATGAGGCATCAGTCTCAAGGTACTGTACGCTACATATCCTACTAGAGACGCTGTTACTACTGTTAGTCTATGTGATGCCATAGTTCACGGAAGGACCCTCCCTTTAGGGTTCTAACATTTTCTTGCTAGACGATGCTCTTATTTTAATTCTGCCAATGTCTGCTTGCCATATTTGTACCAATGTTATGCTGTTTTATTTTTCTAAAGAACAATAAAAAACGTTATTTAAAAGAAAAAAAAAGTGTTTGGGGACCTGGGTCCTGCCCTAGGGGACATGTATCAATGCAAAAAAAGTTTTAAAAACTGAAGTTTTTTCAGGAGCAGTGATTTTAATAATTCTTAAAGTGAAACAATAAAAGTTAAGATGGTGGTGATAAATGGGGAGTACTCAGAATAGTCAGGGGTGGAAAGTGGGGTCCTCCCGGGTTCTGTCCTGGAACCAATCCTATTTAATTTGTTCATAAACTACCTGGAGGATGGGGTAAACAGTTCAATCCCTGTATTTGCGGATAATACTAAGCTAAGCAGGGCAATAACTTCTCCGCAGGATGTGGAAACCTTGCAATTAGATCTGAACAAATTAATAGGGTGGGCAACTACATAGCAAATGAGGTTTAATGCGGAAAAATTTAAAATAATGCATTTGGGTGGCAAAAATATGAATGCAATCTACTCACTGGGGGGAGAACCTCTGGGGGAATCAAGGATGGAAAAGGACCTGGGGTCCTGGTAGATGATAGGCTCAGCAATGGCATGCAATGCCAAGCTGCTGCTTACAAAGCAAACACAATATTGGCATGCAATGCCAAGCTGCTGCTTACAAAGCAAACAGAATATTGGCATGCATTAAAAAGGGGATTAACTCAAGAGATAAAGCGATAATTCTCCCACTCTACAAGACTCTGGCCCGGCCTCATCTGGAGTATGGTGTCCAGTTCTGGGCACCAGTCCTCAGGAAGGATGTGCTGGAAAGTGAGCGAGTACAGAGAAAGGCAACAAAACTACCTGTAATAAAGGGACTGGAGGATCTTATTTATGAGGAAAGGTTATGAGCCCTTTTCTCTGGAGAAGAGATGCTTGAGAGGGGATATAAAACTTTTTCACGGAAAGGGAGTTTAATAAGACACGTGGCGACTCATAAAAATTAGAAGAAAAGAGGTTTAACCTTGAACTGCATAGAGGGTTCTTTACTGTAAGAGTGGCAAGGATGTGGAATTCCATTCCACAGGTGGTGGTTTCAGTGGGGAGCATTGATGGTTTAAAAAAACTATTAGATAATAGACATGTGCACACTAAAATATTTTGTATTGGAAAAAATGAATTTATTTAGTTACTCCTAAAATTTGTTTTTATTTATTTTGCTTCATTAAAAAATTCATTTGTCTAAAAATCCCAAAAAATTAAGGTTGAATCTGTCAATTGGTGTCTGTTGGATGTTCTAAGAAGATTCGACGAAGCAGCTAAACTGTATGATGACGTTGTCGTACATTTCCGGTCAAATGCTCCACCCACACGCTATAGTAGAATCAGGCAGCGACGTAACAGTACATTCCCTAGCCTGGCTGTACCGTCCATCTGCAGTAAATGTACTGTGGACGGGTGACAAGCAGTTATTCAACAAATACAATGTGTCTCATGCGCAGTAGCAAATACCAAAAAAGTCTTACATACAAACTCAGGTGTGCCAATGTTATGTGAAGTTTATTAAACTCAAAATCAAAAATCAAGAATAAACTTCTTCCAATAGTGAAAAAGTCCAGTGGTCCAGAATGTGCAGAAAAAAAACTGACAACCCTCACCTGTCCTGAGAAAAATACATACTGTATGGTCACTAATATATAAGGTCAAAACTGCACTACAATTTCCAGGGACATCACAGGGGTGTGGTCACTCTCTGGTGCTTAATACAGCCTCTTCTTCAAGTCCCAACAGATGTAAGGAATAACCAGGAATGTTTCCCTTGAGCTCACCAGAAATTTAGACCTCTAAATTAAAGGAGGTCGCAACCACGCTATTTTTTTCAGAGACATTACAGGGGTTTGGTCACTCTCTCTGATACTCAATACAGCCTTTTCTATAAGCAACAGCAGGTGTAAGGAATAAATAAGATTTTCTTCCTCGAGTGCAGTTAAGAAATAAAAGAGTCAAAACATCAATAATAAAATAAAATAAAAATAGGACCCTCTTACCAGATCATAGAATTATATTATCTTAATTGTCACTGATTGGGTTTGCTCTTCTATTTTTTATGAACAATAAGGATATGAAAAAGAGATGTCTCCAAAAGAATAGCCAAAAATAGGATCAACTACAGTGTATCAAAAAATGTAAGAAAAACTTTATTGAAAGATTCAGTTATACAATTAGTCCACTTGGGGTATGATAACACCATACTACTGAGACCAACCCCCCACCAATGCATCCGGTTAAAAATACACAACATTGTCACAATGTGGCACCAAGCTCAACACTCAACACTAGTGGACTAATTTTTTTTTTTTCATTCAAATTTAAGTTTATTTTCAATAAAAGTACATACATTTGTACTATAACAGCAGTATACGAGTCAGTAATACACAGAAAATAATAAATCAAATGCATTGCTTTACATAGTAGATGGTCTTGTCGTAGAAACTGTCTATCATATACAGCCATATCATATGCTATCACCATACGGTGAGAGTATAACAGTTTGTAATAGCTAAGAAGAAAAGCTAGGTTTAACCAATAATTTATAATTAAATAAATAAAAGGATATTTCCATATACTATACAATTCCTTAGGGTTATTGTTGTCACACAATAAAAAACCCCATGTGTGTACTGGATCTAATTTCATGGAACGAATAAAGGATAGGATTTCTGGATAACAATGACCTCTCTGACACCCCCACTGGGAACTGTCTGTGTCCAAGAGGTTAAGCAAACCTTTCAATCCCCCCTCCCTCCCTCCAATAATTATCACCAATACCCACCAGTATCTGTAAATATATATTCTCAAAACCCTTAACATACCTAACATCCCCAAAAATTTGGTGGAATCTTTTGACAACCTAAACATAGGCTAATACAAATGTTTATATATATCTTTTTTTTTTTTTTTTCTAAACATAACACTCTGAGAATGAGAAATAACAAGGATTTTATCCTCGTATAAAAAACAAAATTATCAAATCAAAGAACAATCAATGAAAAGAAGAGAAAAAGAAAAAAAAAACAGAAGACAAAAAGATGAGCAAAAAAGAAAGTACGAAGAAGATCAGGGGAAAGTAAAAGGAAAAAGAAATGGCAGCCTGCCTGCCAACGAACAACATCGTCCTAAGGATATAAATATCACCACAGCCTTTATGGGGTAAAAGATATTCCCATAAATTTCATCCACGGTTCCCATATTTCATGGAAAAGAGTAGACATATCCAACATGGAACAGACCCTCTTTTCTTGTTCCATAATCCATGTAACCTTTTGTTTCATATACCGGATGGAGACAGTAGACTTTTTCCACGCAGCTGCAATTGTGATCCTGGCACCTGTCAGAATGTATAGGATGAGTTTTCTAGTAACCTTGGAGGTTTGGGGTAACATCCCGTGAAGTAAAGCAATAGTGGGGGACTGATGCAAATTACAGCCTGTGACACGTCTTATTATGTTGAACACCTTATTCCAGTATCCACGTATTTTGGGACATTCCCACCATATATGTACCATAGACCCCAATCCCTGACAACCTCTGAAGCAAAGGGGCGAAGTTGACGGATACATGGAAGCCAGTTTAACGGGAACTAAATACCACCTAGTATAAATTTTTACATTAGCCTCTACAAGGGATATATTCACATATCCTTTAATGGATCTAGTATAATTACTACACCAGTCAGATAAATCCCAATTGTTATTAAGTTCCCTTTCCCAGGCCAGCATATGAGGTAATTTGGTGCAGTTATTAGCAAGCGATTGATATATGATTGAAATATTCCCCTTCCTGATCAAACCCTGATCACAATTACTTTCATAAGGTGTCAATAGTCCAGAGATCGAGCCACTATCCCATAGGCTTTGTGCATAGTCATGTAGTTGAGAAAATCTTAATTTTTCTGAGACAGGAAGACCTAGCTTGTCAATGAAGTGTTGTTCAGGAAGTGGACCCGAGCGCGAAAAAAAACGGCCTATACGATACAACCCTTTGTCATGCCACCATTTGAAAGAATCTACTTCAATTTTAGAAACAAAGAGTGGGTCTAGAAAAACACTCGATAAAGGTCTGCCTTTAGAAATTAGAGAGGGATTGTTTTTAAGTGAATCCCATAAAACAAAGGTTTGAGAAAGAGTCGGAGATAAAATAGAAGGCCTATTCTTGGTAGGACTCCACATTAACTCCTCTATCGTTAGATTCGGGGTCGCCTGCTCTTCTATATCTAACCAGTCAGGGCGTTCATGTTTAAGAAAAGTTTCCGATAACTGTGCCAATCTTGCTGATTGATAGTACCATAATAAGTTGGGTACCCCCAGACCCCCCTGTTCAGGCAAGTTATAGAGAGTGCGAGATGGAAGGCGTGGACCCTTATTGTTCCAAATAAACTTGATAATCTTTCCTTGAAAGGATTTTAGATGACTTTTAATTATCGGTATGGGTAATGATCTAAAAAGATACAAAAGCCTAGGGAGAAGAGTAATCTTAACCAAGTTAATTCTACCAATCCAACCTATATTCTGAGTCCCCCAATCTCTCAAATCTTTCTCAAGTTTTCTATACATAGGTGGATAATTGGCCAAATACAAGTTTTGGATGTTGGGGGTCAAATAGATACCCAGGTATTTGATATAAGAGGTGTCCCATTTGAATCCATAATTTTCCTTCAGTAGAGAAACCGTGGATTCAGAGAGAGAAACATTGAGGGCCCTAGACTTGGCCATATTCACAGTTAGACCTGAAACCATAGAAAATTTGTCTAAAAGAGAATATAATTCCGGTAGGGATGTATCTGGAGCGGTCAAAAACAGTAAAAGGTCATCTGCAAATAAGGCACATTTATGCTCCATTTTGGCACATCTAACTCCCCTGATGTTTGTGTTTTCACGAATAGCCATAGCCAGGGATTCCATAACTATTGCAAACACCAGGGGAGACAGAGGACAACCCTGCCTAGTACCCCTATGAATCTCAATAGGTTCCGAAAAAATACCCTGAAAGCGTATATTAGCTTTAGGATGAGAGTAAAGTGCAGATAAGACTCCAAGAAATTTCGTGCCAAACCCCCAACGTTTCATCACTTCTAACATGAATGGCCATGATACTGAGTCAAATGCTTTCTGTAGATCAATAGAAAGAAGCATTCCCCTTTGATTAGTATCACCAGTCCAACCCGAGTTCAAAATGGAGATCAGATCCACAGCCCTCCTAACCTGATCAGGACCTTGCCTTCCAGCGATGAAGCCTACTTGATCTTTACTAACATACTGGCCAATGAAAGAGGACATTCTATTGGCCATTATCTTAGTGAGTATCTTAAGATCGTTGTTAATGAGAGATATAGGTCTATAGTTTTCCACCAGGCTATGGTCTTTTTCTGGCTTTGGGATAACCGAAATATAAGCCAAATTAAGTTGCCTGTCTATGGGAACTCCACCGGTCATGTGGTTGAAAAATTTAACCATGTAGGGTGTTAAAATGCTCGAATATGTTTTATAATAAGCACTTGAAAACCCATCAGGGCCCGGGGCTTTATCTAATTTTAGGTTTTTAATTACTAACAATACTTCTTCAGCTGATATGGGAGACTCCATCATTTCTCTATGTATTTCAGTCAATTGAGGTAGATTCAAATTGTCCAGAAAATCATCCATTCCCTCTGAAGAAGAATCATCAGTGGATGCATAAAGCTTAGAAAAAAAATCATGAAAGGCCTCCATTATCTTCCTAGGATTCAGGGTAAGAGAACCATCAGTCATCCTTATTTTAGGGAGAGACCGTGATTGAAATCTAGGTGAGAGTTTATGAGCTAGCATCGGGCCTATTTTATCTTTAAATTTATAGAAATTAGCTCCAGTCCATTTCATATCTTCCCCAGCTTTAGTGGTAAGTACCAAGTTTAGGGCAGATCTAGCTGCATCAAGTGCCTGAGTAGGAAAGTTAAGAGGATCAGATTTATGTTTTTTACGGAGCTCTAGATAGTTGTTTTCCAGTTTCCTTATGTCTATGTTTCTTTGTTTCTTGAGGCCAGCGGCCACTTGTATAATTTTGCCTCTGATAGAAGCCTTGTGGGCAGCCCACAGAGTTTCAGGGGACACATCTCCTGTATCATTATGCTTAAAGTATTCTAGAAGAGATCGCTCAATATCCTTCATTAGGACAGGGTCCTTCAAAATAGACTTATTTAGTGTCCAATGAGACACTTTAGGAGAAGTGTCCTCTCTCCTCAGTGACAATAGAACCATCGAGTGATCTGACCAAGAAACATCAACTATATGAGACTTAATGGCAGCTGGGACGTGATGGTTAGAGATTAATATATGATCTATACGCGAATAAGAGTGGTGAGGGTTAGAGTAGTGAGTATAGTCCTTAATTTTGGGGTTCAACTCCCTCCAGATGTCAGTTAATCTAGACTGATGTAGAATGCGTGCTACTTGTAGACTAAGTTTAGTCGGTCTGACGATTCCCTTGACAGAAGGTTTGGACTTATCCAATCCCGTGTCAAAAGCTAGGTTAGAGTCTCCACCCATAAGAATGATCCCCTCCATAAATGGTCGGAGGGTATCAAGCATCTGTGAGAAAAACTTTTTCTGACCTCTGTTAGGCGCATAATAAGAAATAAATGTGTATAGTCTGCCATCAAGGGTACCTTGTAACAATAGAAACCTACCTTCCGGATCTCCAAATTCTTTAGTCAGGTTAAAATTACAATACCTAGAAAACAAGATGGCCACACCCTTAGTTTTGTTTTCTGCTTTAGCTAGGTAAAACAATGGAAAGTGGGCATGCATAAAGGAAGGGTTGTATCGTTTAGGAAAGTGGGTTTCTTGAAGGAAAACCACATCTACACGGAGAGACTTGTATACTTGAAAGGCTTTGCGCCTCTTAACAGGAGAATTCAACCCCTGAGTGTTGTGAGTAACAACACTAAGGGGTTTAGATACATCATTCGATCCAGCCATAAGTCTTGTCGACATCTATGAACATGCGGGACCGTACAGATATCATCAATAGTCTCGCAAATACGAACAATGGCAGGCTAGTGGACTAATTTTATAACTGAATCTTTCAATAAAGTTGTTCTTACATTTTTTGATACACTGTAGTTTATCCTATGTTTGGCTATTCTTTTGGAGACATCTCTTTGTCATATCCTTATTGTTCATAACAAATAGAAGAGCAAACCCAATCTAAGTAGTATCCTTAATGTTTATTGTGCAGACATATTAAAACTTACTCACAATTAGAGCAAACAGGTTTGACATTCAATGCAATCTATACTATGTGGATAAAGCAGAAATCTTCTCCAGGCACAGATCAGTAGACATGTGCATTCGTTTTTCTTCAAATCCATTTGTCAGAATTTTGGGTATTTTTTTTATCATTTTAACAAACGGAAACTAACGTGCAGAATCCGAAATCCGAAAGATCCGACATAAAAACAGCTTTATTTTCATTGCTACAACATTTCGATACAGATAGGAGATTCGACATGACGCTGACAATAGCAATCTGTGTCTCTCGAATCTGCGGTCGAATGTGCCTAACCTTAACTCTATTAGTCCAAGATTATTCTACATAAAGAGGAAAGATTTGACAGAAAGAAAAGATTCAACATTGTAGAGACAGTGTTGGGGTAGACCATTCGACATAAACGACGAAGATTCGACGAAGCAGCGAAAAACATATAAACGTCGAAACTGTCATTGAAGGCTTATAGTGTCTGTCGAAAGTTCTAAGAAGATTCGACAAGCAGCTAAACTGTACAACGCCAAAATCGTAAATTTCTGGTCAAATGCTCGGCCCATAGGTTATAGAAGAATTTGAATGTTGGTTAACTAGTAAAAATAATTTATAAATATAATTATTACTAGTTTCATACAACATTAGAATTCTTCTATAGCTTTTAGGCGGAACATTGCGACCGGAAATGTACAATTGTGGCATTGTACAGTTTAGCTGCTCTGTCGAACCTCGTCACTTCAGACTTCACCCAGGTACGTGACAGTATCCGTCAGCCAGCTATGGAGTCTGAAAGGGAGGCCTCTTCTTTCAAAGACATTTGCCAATCCCTCTCGGTACTTGCCCACACAGTACAGAATCTTCAGACAGATCTGAATCGGATGGAAGGTCAGCTTTGGGATCAGCCTGTCTCCTCTCCTGCTGTTGTGAACTCTTCAGTTCAAACGGACTTTAGTCTGCGCTGTGTGACCGCTACGCCTCCTGAACCCAGAGTGCCATTGCCTGAGCGGTTTTCTGGAAATCGCAAACAGTTTCATACTTTTCGAAATGCCTGTGAACTGTATTTTTCCTTGCTTCCCGAAAACCTTCTCCTCCGAAGACACCAAAGTGAGGTTCATCATCACCTTGCTACTTGGAGAGCCTCTTTCCTGGTCCCATGCCCAGCCCTGGCAACCGCGGACTCCTTCTCCGCTATGTCCCAGTTGTATGACGACCCTTTTCTCCAACAATCGGCGGAATCCACACTCAGTAGACTCCAGCAAGGCCCAAGGGCTGTAGAAGATTATGTGTCAGACTTTCGTGTTCTGAGTATAGATACTCAGTGGAATAGAGCTGCTCTCCATCATCAATTTAGTCGTGGACTTTCTGATCCATTAAAAGATGAATTAGCACGCGTGGGAATACCCACCTCCCTGGAAGATTTAATTAATCTTGTCATTCAGATTGACCGTCGGTTACGAGAAAGGCAATCAGAGAGGACCAATACCAAGCCACCTGCATTTTCTAGTCCCGACTCTTCAATTTCCACCAGTTCTGTGGGATCATTGAAAATGTCCATTAAGAATAAGGAAATCCGGAGGCGTGTCCAAGATGGCGCTGTGAGCAGAAGCTAACCTCTGAGCTCCGCCGCATCCGCTCTTGTATCCGAGCCATCGGCACTGGACTGCTGCTCTGCTGCCTACCGGTGATACCCTGCGGCGGTGTGGACCTGGGGAGCCGGTCGGAGGATCCTTCCTTTTCGGATCTGCTGCAGGGGGAACCGTACAGTCTTCTTCCGGTCCGGCCCGGCCCTCCCGCGTGGCGCGCGGCTCCGGCCTGCTCCGGGCCTCCAGCGATCCCATCCTGCTCTGGCGAGGGGGCCCCGACTTCCTTCATCACTGATCCGGCTCCAGGGGACCATCACTGGTGTACTCACCCCCCTCAATTTCCGCTCGCGGACCCTCGGTAGCCACGATCCCGCCCCGTGCACGGGCGGGCGGGGGAGACCTGACACCCTCGGTCGCTGATCCGGATCCAGGGGGCCGCCGTGGATGTGCTCCCCGCCCGCTCCTGCTCTTCCGCATGGGACTTGAACTAGGCCTGAATGAGGCCGCGGCCTCGATTTCAATTTGTGAGCCCCCAGTGGCCACGATCCCGTCCAGCACACAGGCGGACCCGGCGGTGGTGCGTTTACTGGGGGGCTCCCCAGAAGGACTGTTAGTTGCCTCTGCCTCCCCCCTGATCCGGTTCCCCCCCTCACTGGGAGCTGCGGCCTTGGTGTCTCCACACCTGGAGGGTACTACTGCTGTGTGTACCCGGGGGTGCTGCCTGCTGGACTCTGCTTTTCCCCCCTCCACGGCTGCCTGTCACCTCCGTGTCTCTGTAACTGGACCCCCACTCGGGACACGGAACATGGAGCCGGGGCGTCCGGAGGCCTCCATCGCGGACGCAGAGACACCTGAATGAGGCGCGGCCGGTCAAGATCAACGGGTGGTAAGGGGAAAAGATACAAATAACCTCCTCTCCCAGAGTCCCCCAGCTGACACCAGACCCCCTGGCTACCCCTCGGGCCACTCGCAGCCAGCACAGGGCGTCACAGACGAGCCCAATGGAAGCTGAAGGAGAGAGGCCCCCGTGGCTGGCGGAAGTTATGGCGGCTATAGCCATGTGTCAATCCACACTCACGGCTAAAATAGAGCCAGTGCAAATGGATGTTGGCCTTATCAGACAGGACATGGACAAGCTCAGGTCCAGGGTGACAGAGACTGAATAGAGAGTCAACAACGCAGAGGATATAGTCGTGGAACACAGTGCGGCACTTCACTCACTTCAAACTAAGGTCAAAGCCCTGGAGTATAGAGCTGAGGATGCAGAGAACAGAAATAGACGCAACAACCTGCGCATAGTTTGCCTGGCGGAGGGCGCAGAGGGCAATAATCCGACGTGCTTTGTAGAGGACATGCTACGCAACCTTTTGCCTGATGCACGCCTGTCCCCTCACTATGCGGTGGAACGGGCTCACAGGATCCCACCCAGGCCTGGCCCTCCGGGAGCTCCTCCCCGAATACTTATCCTCAAACTCCTCAACTTCCGGGACAGAGATGAGGTCCTCCGTGCATCTAGGGCGGTGGGGGATTTGAGGTTCCAGAACAACAAATTAATGATCTTCCCTGACAACTCTATAGAAATGCAGAAATTGAGGAAATCGTTTGATCATGTGAAGGCGGCGTTGAGGGCTCGCAACATCCGCTACAGCGTTCTCTTTCCAGCCCGCCTGAGAGTCCAGGATACAACCCGCTTCTTCACTTCCCCGAGAGACGCTTCTGCCTGGCTGGAGTCCCTGCCTCGGGATCATCATCCAAGAGCTTGAGCCGTGAGTACCCACTGACGACCTTTATTATGCACTGGGCCCCGTCCTTAGACTCGTTCTGATGAGCACTGCACCATTCCTCTGTTTTGTTGCACACCCACAGCGTCTGTTGCAACTGTTGTGCTCGTTGATGCTGTGGCTGCCTTCACGGGGAGCCCAGGTACTCCCCACGTGTGGGACATTATGATGGTGCCCCTGGCTACACGGACCAGGAGACTTCTGCAGCTGCGGCTTCCTGTCACCCAAGGATCTGATAGACAGGCCTGCAATCCTTACGAGTTGATGGTTTACTTATTCCCCTTTCTTAATGGAGGGAACCCTCATTTATATATACTTTTTTAAATTGTTATTTTTTTTTTGTTCCCGACAGTCTGAGATAGAGGTCGACCGATATATCGGCCGGCCGATATATCGGCCGATATTTGGCCGTTTTTAAGAAATCGGCATCGGCCGATTATTGTGAAAATTAGGCCGATTTTCGGCCGCTACACTAAACGCTGCTTTGCCCCACTCCACCTACAGCAGCACGAGAAATCATTACCCGCGCCGCTGATAGCCTGTGCCGGCCCCTATAGAGGAGAGAAACAAACAAGTTTCAGTAGCACCGCCCAGCCCCGCCCCCCTACCTCGGCGGGCTGTAGCAGAGGAAGAAAGCATCGTGATGATCAAACATGTCACAAGCCCGTGCCGCTGCCGCCACTGCTGCCTGTCTGACTAGTAACTCGGAGAGGTGATCATGGCCAGCACTACCTCCTCTTCCTTCCCTGCATGGAGTCTAGATAGCTGCAAGGTACCAAGCATTACTGTATTTTCCCTACATACCAGTAATTTTTTAAAAAGCTTGCAAGGAATTATTGTTTTTAGCTTTACAACATCTTTTTTTGCTGCATCAGAGCATGTCACACAAGTTAATTCTATCTGGTGAAGGTTGTAAGGCTACAGATAGCAAAAGACATTTCAAGCTATGCAATTTATTTTATAGTGCATTGTAGCTTCTTATAGCTATCAAAAAAAAAGGCAAGTCAAAAATGTTGTGTGCTGCTGTGCCCCCTGTAGACTTTAATCTCCTTTAATGGGACACCTGGCTAAGACTGACAAGCAGGCATTGCGTTGCATTGTGAAAATGGATGATGACTCTGGGTGGATATCTGCCTCTTCACAATGTAACTCTCATCCTCATCCACCTTCACAATGCAACTCAATCATCTTCATCCCCCTCCACAATGCACACATGGCCAGCACCATCCATCTATCCATCCCCCCTCCACGGCCAGCACCATCCATCCATCCCTCCTCCACGGCCAGCACCATCCATCCATCCATCCCTCCTCCACAGCCAGCACCATCCATCCATCCCTCCTCCACGGCCAGCACCATCCATCCATCCCTCCTCCACGGCCAGCACCATCCATCCATCCCTCCTCCACGGCCAGCACCATCCATCCATCCCTCCTCCACGGCCAGCACCATCCATCCATCCCTCCTCCACGGCCAGCACCATCCATCCATCCCTCCTCCACGGCCAGCACCATCCATCCATCCCTCCTCCACGGCCAGCACCATCCATCCCTCCTCCACGGCCAGCACCATCTATCCATCCCCCCTCCACGGCCAGCACCATCCATCCATCCCCCCTCCACGGCCAGCACCATCCATCCATCCCTCCTCCACGGCCAGCACCATCCATCCATCCATCCCTCCTCCACAACACATCTCCCACCCACGCCCAGCACCATCCATCTCCCCTCCACATTGCATCCCAATGCAAAAATCGGCCCAAAAAATCGGCATCATATATCGGCCATCGGCCTCCCCAATTTCTAAATATCGGCATCGGCATCGGCCAGAGAAAAACCCATATCGGTCGACCTCTAGTCTGAGATATATCCCGGTGGATGCTACAGCTAGGAGGACATAGCGCAACTCACTCCTTGACCCTGCTGAACTTGGGAGGGGTTGGGAGCGGCTCTTGCACAGGACCTCCCTTTGCAGCCGGCGAGCTGTTTTTGGGTTTTGGGATGGAAACCTGCCTCAGTTTTAAGGGGTTGGGTGGGGTGGGGGGAGGGGAGGGTTCCCGTGTTGGGGATGGTTTATGGTTTGTGTTTTATTTTTGTTTTTTCCAAAAAAGTGTCTTGCAAGTAGGTTCTGAATATGCATTACGTAAGTCAGTGTCAGGTATATGTTTTGGCTGTCCCTTCCAAGTCAAGAGAGCGGTCTCAGGGGGTGGGCGCCCTTTTCATCCTGAGATAATTCCCCCCAGCTGCAGGTATGTCAGCTCTTAACATACTGTCATGGAACACTAGGGGTCTAAATTCTCCAACGAAAAGGTCGCTGGTATTTCAATTTCACAGCCCACATATTTGTATCCTCCAGGAGACCCACCTGGTGGGTAGTAGAACGCTGGCCCTGAAAAAAACCTGCATAGGACATCACTATCACTCCACCTATTCAAACTTTGCCAGGGGAGTTAGCATCCTGGTGCACAAGTCCCTTCCCTTTAGGCTGCTCAACTTGACACTTGACTCGGATAGCAGGTATGTCATAATTCATGCACAGATTAGGTCCATGAGGTTGGATATAGCAGGGGTCTATCTGCCCCCTCCTGCATCGATCTCTCTTCTACACTGGGTCACCTCGGAAATAGCTGATTTTGCTAGCGATAACTTGGTCATAATGGGAGACTTTAACATGGTCCCGGACCAGAGCATGGACAGGATGTCCCAGAGTGGACCTTGCCACTCTGGTCTGGTGGAGTGGGCGGAACTGTATGGATTGACGGACGTGTGGCGCTGGAGGAATCCTCACTCCAGAGCTTGCACCTGTCACTCTGCATCTCATAGGTCCTTCTCTAGAATAGACCTGGCGTACCTTGGGGGGCCTGGCATTGCCTAAGGTTCAGGACATTAGGATTCTCCCTAGGGGCATTTCAGACCATGCGCCACTTCTCCTGACGGTGGAGCTCTCCTCGGCCCCGGGCACAGTTTTATGGAGGCTGTCCAGGTTTTGGGTGTCGGACGAGGCGGTGGATGGTCACTTTAGGGAAGCACTACAGGAATACTGGGCGGTCAATCCCGGCTCGGCCGGACCATTGTCGGTATGAGATGCCTTTAAATCGTACACGCGGGGTCAGTATCAATTAATAATTGCTAGGGTCCGGAGGGAGAGGAGGGCTGACTTGGTGGGAGCAGAGGGGAGGGCAGCTCTGCAGGAAGCGCAATATGTCCGTTCCAGGGATCCCTGTGACTATGACGTACTTCAGTCCCTGACGGGGGAGGTGGTGCAAATTCGCACCTCTCTCACCAAGAAACGTTTACTCGCCCAATCGCAGCGTATATTCGAGCAGGGGGAGAGATCCGGGAAGTTACTGGCCTGGTTGTCACGGGAACAATCCGGGGGGATGTGCGTGCCCTGCATACGGGGACCGGGGGGAGACCTACTGTATGCCCCTGACGAGATAAACAACTGCTTCGTCTCCTTCTATAAAAACCTCTACAGCTCCAGGGCTGGGTACTCTAGTGATGACCTGGCCTCCTATCTAGATCCCATTGACATCCCAGTTCTGACCACTAAATACCGCGAGCTGCTCGATGCCCCCATAACTGCTGACGAACTCTTGAAATCTCTTAAGAATCTCCAATCGGGTAAGTCGCCGGGCCCCGACGGTATACCGGTTGAATTTTACAAACAATACTCTGAGGACTTGACGGACAAAATGCTCGGTATGTTAACAGAGGCGCAGAGGGTGCGGGAGCTCCCGAATTCCCTGAGTGAGGCAGTGTTGGTGGTGATCCCTAAACCAGGTAAGGACCCGACCTTGTCCTCCTCATATCGCCCCATCTCACTGATAAACATTGATGCGAAACTCCTGGCCAAAGTCTTGGCCAGGAGACTGAACACAGTCATAACTGCTTTGGTACAACCAGACCAAACAGGGTTCATGCCGGGGAGGGGAACGGACATTAACATTAGAAGGCTTTTCACGCATATGGACAGGGCGCGGCCGGAGTCGGCGGGGGGTAGTGGTGTCCCTAGACGCCGAAAAAAACCTTCGACTCTGTGGAGTGGGAGTTCCTGTGGGGTGTCCTTGGGCGGTTCGGCTTCGGGCCAAATTTTATGGCATGGTTGGGGATGCTTTACGCTGATCCCAGGGCTAGGGTCCGCACGAATGGCCTCCTCTCGGATACTTTCCCCTTGGGCCCGGGGCACTCGCCAGGGCTGTCCGCTATCGCCGGGACTTTTCGCCCTGGCGGTCGAGCCCCTCGCCATTGCCCTGAGGGCTGAGGCCGGGGTCAAGGGCATAGCAGTGGGGGATATAGAGGAGACGGTGTCCCTTTATGCGGACGACACCCTACTTTATCTGGCAGATGCCTCTCAGTCGCTACGGAGAGCACTTGACCTATTTGAGGAATTCGGCCGGTTCTCAGGAATTTGCATAAATTGGGATAAGTCCGTTCTCTTCCCATTGCACCCCTCGCTTCCAAGAGTAGATACTAGAACCCCCCTCCAGTGGGTGGGCGACTTCACATATCTAGGCATTCTAATTAGTAACACCACACAGGAATATATAGAAGGGAACGTACAGCCCCTCCTTTCTCATCTCGCTGACAAATGCATGGCCTGGCGCACCCTCCCACTGACCCCAGTTGGCAGGGTGAACCTGCTCAAAATGGTGTTCCTCCCTAAGTTCTTATATTTCTTTTGCAAAACCCCTTCCCACATTCCCAGATCCTTCTTCAGACGACTGGAGGGGGTGCTGACCTCTTTCATTTGGGCCGGAAGGCCACCCAGGGTGGCGAGACAGATACTATATCTTCCCTTATCGGGGGGTGGGCTGGCTCTCCCAAATTTTCTGTTGTATTACTGGGTGGCTGTCCTAGTCACGGTGCACTGGTGGTTCTCCCAGCCCAGACAGAACCCGGCGGTGAGACTTGAGGCGGCCATACTGGGGTCATATGCTGCATTGACTAATCTGGTGTACAGGGGTCCCGGCGCCCCCCATCCTCTGACGGCATCCATGAAGACGACTGTTAGAGTGTGGCGGGTGGCCAGAGCTATTTACTCTAAACCGAATTGTATCTCTCCACACACCCCATTGTGGGGTAACCCCACCCTGCCTCATCTCTGCGATCTGCCTGAACCCTCACAGTGGGCCAGACGCGGGATCACCACCCTTAAACATGTCATAGCAGATGGTAGGATCAAGCCCTTTCAAGAGCTGAGATGACAGTACTCCCTCCCTAATTCCCTCGAGTTTAAATACTATCAGCTGAGGCATGCGATGAGGGCCCAATTCCCGGACGCACTGACCCTGGAACCTGACTCAATTGAGCGATTGTTGACGTCGAGCGCAATGGGGAAGCCCCTTTCCACTCTGTATATGTATCTGACAGTGGGCCATGATGTTAAACTCACCCGGGTAATGGATAAATGGAGGGGGGACATTCAAGCTTTGGGGGAGGAGGAATGGGAGGAATGCGTCTCCACCTACATCCCGTCCATGATAGCAGCTAAAGACAGGTTCCTCCAGCTCAAGTTCCTACATAGGGCATACTTCACCCCTCATAGAATGGCCAACATATACCCACATCTGGATCCAAACTGTCCCAGGTGTGGGGTCGAGGTGGGGACCTTCTGGCACATGGTTTGGGACTGCCCGAAGCTTCGGCCGTATTGGGCGGGGGTAGCAGAGAGGCTTAGCGACATAGGAGGGACCAGGGTGCTGTTGGATCCCATGGTGCTCCTTCTGAGTCATTTGGGTGAGGTTGAGGGAGACAGGTATACTAAGCTATGCATTACATTCTCACTGTTTTATGCTAGGAGGGAGATACTGCTACGGTGGAAGTCGGTGGGACCTCCCACCCTTGGCTCCTGGAGGAAGGCGGTTGACTCGGCTTTGCCCCTTTACAAACCCACGTATGAGAGTAGGCAGTGCCCTGCTAAGTATGATAAGGTCTGGTCGGCTTTGGTGGATGCGCAGGGGTGGGGGACTAGAGATGGACTCCCCCCCCCGCCCGGCATGGGGGCCGTTGCCCCCCCTCTCTCCCGGGGCGCCACCCACTTTGATTGGCTGCTGAGTTACTTACACGTTCTGGTTGGTTATATGAGGATTTGGCGCAGGGGCGATGGTCATTTGCCCGAGTGTACTCTGAGGAGGACTCCGGTTGGGTCTGCGCCTGGTAGTTTACGGTTGGGGTGTGCTGGGGTGGGAGAGCTATGAACTTGCACCTCGTTGTTTACTTTACTTTTATTATTTCCCCTTTTTTTGATTTTTCCTTTGTTTTATAATCTGCAAACGCTGAAATTGCTTGTTTCTGACTGTCACCGTTTCTATGCAAATCTGATTGTCGACTAATGCATATTTTGTAATGCTGTTTTGTTAATAAAAACCTCTTTCTGTTAAAAAAAAAAAAAAGAATAAGGAACTCTGCGAACTCCCACGTGAAAGCTACCCGAGACCAGCTCTGTCTTCTTCGGAACGCCTCCGGCGACTACGAAACAGACTATGCTTTTACTGTGGGGGTACTGGTCACTTTATTCAGACTTGTCCTGTGAAACCTCCCAAATCCGCCTCCCTGTTGCCCCACATGATGCATCTCCCTGGAAGGGGCCCGAGCCACCTCTCGTTACCACTTCAGCTACAGTTACCAGAAAAGACTGTTCTTGTATCTGCTATTATAGACTCAGGGGCTTGCAGTTGCTTTGTGGATGTTGCATTCGCTACCTTACACCAATTACCCCTATGCTCCAAGAGGCAGGGGTTTATTGTTCATTTAGCAGATGGTTCTGGTCTCAAGTCTGGACCAGTAACCCAAGAGACTATACCTATTCCCTGCCGTACTGCCTCAGGACATCTAAAACTCCATCGTTTGGATGTGATTGCTTCTCCCATGTTCCCTATAATCCTGGGGCTACCCTGGCTAAAAGCCTATAACCCCCATATAGATTGGGCCACTGGAAAAGTTTCCTTCTCATCCGATTATTGTCAGGTACAATGCTTTCCAGAAAGGATCTATAACTCTACTCCCCTTCTCAGTATTTGTCCGGACCCTGAAACTGTAAAATTAGTGCCCGTTGCCTACCATAAATTCTTGGATGTGTTCAATAAGAAAAGTGCAGATACCTTGCCCCCACACAGGACTTATGACTGTCCTATTGAACTTTTACCCGGATCCGAGCTTCCTTTCGGTCGAATCTACCCGCTTTCAGAACCTGAACTAGAAGCCCTGCGCAAATATATAGACGAAAGTCTGGAAAAGGAGTTTAATTAGCATTCTTCCTCACCTGCAGGAGCTGGTATTTTCTTTGTCGAAAAAAAAGACCACTCTCTAAGTCCCTGTATTGACTACCGGGACCTTAATAAAATCACTGTCAAGAACCGATACCCACTTCCGCTGATTCCTGAATTGTTCCAGAGGTTGCGAGGAGCATAGATATTTTCCAAGCTCGATCTTAGGGGGGCTTACAATTTAGTCCGGATCAAAGAAGGACATGAATGGAAAACAGCTTTCAGAACACGCTTCGGGCATTTTGAGTATCTAGTTATGCCCTTCGGTCTCTGCAATGCCCCGGCCACCTTCCAACACTTGGTCAATTATGTATTTCGGGACTTTCTTGATCTGTTTATCATAGTCTACCTCAATGACATTCTCATATTCTCTGAAATGATTGAACTACACCGCACCCATGTGAAGAAGGTCTTGAGTAGACTCCGTGAACATCACCTCTATGCCAAGGCTGAGAAGTGCGACTTCGAAAAGCGGACCATACAGTTTCTTGGACTGGTCATCTCTGCTGATGGCATTTCCATGGATCCCCAGAAGGTTGCTGCAGTTCTGGAATGGCCGGCCCCTACTGACAGGAAGGCAGTACAGAGGTTTGTGGGTTTTGCTAATTTTTATATAAAATTTATTAAGAATTTTTCTGGTATAATCTCGCCTATTACCCAACTAACTAAACAGCATGTTCCTTTCCAATGGACTCCTGAAGCACAAGTATCATTTGAACAATTAAAGACCCTGTTCACTTCAGCTCCCATCCTGAAGCACCCTGATCTGTCCCTGGCCTATGTTTTGAAGGTGGACGCTTCCGAAAGTGCCGTTGAAGCTATTCTGTCGCAGCGACAAGGTGCTTAATCCTTATTGCATCCCGTAGCCTTTTTCTCCAAAAAATGTAATCCTTCTGAGAGGAACTACGATGTTGGGGACCGGGAACTGTTAGCCATTAAAGCTGCACTTGAGGAGTGGCGTTATTTGTTGGAAGGAGCCGCCCACCCTATTCTCATCTTCACTGACTATAAGAACTTGGAATATTTGAGGACAGCCAAGAGACTAAGACCCTGGCAAGCAAGGTGGGCATTATTCTTCTCCCGTTTCATATTCCACATTACCTTCCGTCCTGGTTCTAAAAATGGCAAACCAGATGCGCTTTCGCGCATGTTCCATGATTCAGTTCAACTTTCAGAGCCAGACACCATTTTGCCAGCCAAGAACTTTCTTCTTCTTCAGTCTGACCTGATGTTCCAAATAAAGACAGATGTGACAGAGCATCCCCCATCTCCAGATTTATCTCTCCAGTTTAAAGATGGGCTCTACTATCACAGGGAACAGATCTTTGTCCCGGAACAGCTCAGAGTCTCTGTTCTCAAATGGTGTCACGATCATCCCCTGTCAGGCCATTTTGGTATCCACAAGACTATAGACCTAATTTCCCGTTCTTTTTGGTGGCCCGACCTGATACAGGACTGTAACAAATATGCAAGATCCTGTGCGACATGTCTGCGCTGCAAGACCAGCCAAGCCAAAACTTGGGGTCTACTGGAAAGCCTTCCAGTGCCCGTGAAAACCCTGGAGCATGATCTCTATGGATCTCATTGTGGAACTTCCCCTGTCTGAGAACTTCACTTCTATTTTTGTTGTGGTGGACCGTCTGACCAAGATGGCACACTTTGTTCCTTTACAGGGCACCCCTTTTGCCGCTGAGACGGCTTCCACATTTATCAAAGAAATAGTTAAATTTGCATGGGATCCCTGACAACATTGTCTCTGACCGTGGGGTGCAGTTCACCTCTAGATTTTGGAGGTCCCTGTGTGAAGCATTAAACATCGAACTCCGTCTGTCCACTGCTTACCACCCCCAGACTAATGGACAGACGGAGAGAACCAATCAAACCTTGGAGCAGTACCTGCGGTGCTTTTCCTCCTTCTCTCAGGATGACTGGTCTTCCCTTCTCCCACTGGCGGAGTTAGCTTATAATAACTCCATCCACTCTGCTACCAAGCAATCACCCTTTTTCGCCAATTATGGCTACCATCCCTCCTTTTTGCCTGAATTGCCTGTTGAGTCCTCCGTACCTGCTGTACAAGACAGACTACCCAAGCGAGTAACAAGAAGTTCTTTGACAAAAAGAAGAGAGGTAACTTAAATCTGGAACCAGGAGACAAGGTCTGGTTGTCTACTGCAAATTTAAAGCTGAGTTGTCCCTCCAGGAAACTTGGCCCAAAGTTTTTAGGGCCTTTCCCAGTTAAAAGGAGAATCAACCCTGTGGCTTTTGAGCTAATTCTACCCAGGAACCTGAAAATTCATCCGGTATTCCACATCTCCTTACTAAAACCAACAGTGTCTAACCCATTTTCCAATCGGGATCCGGAAAACCCTCCTCTACTTCTTGTCGAAGGCAACGAGGAGTATGAAGTCGAAGCTGTTCTGGATTGCAAGACTAAGAGGGGTCAAACTCAATTCTTAATTAAATGGAAGGGTTATGGTCCGGAAGAGAACTCTTGGGAACCAGCTTCCAATGTGCATGCCCCACAAAAAATGTGTGCCTTTTTCCAGCGCCATCCGGTGAAGAAACCCCTGAGGGGCATGTGGAGGCTGCCCGTAGGGAGGGGGCAATGTAAGAGAACTGTTAGAGTTGTCCCTGCAAATTCGAGGCAACGTGTGCGCACGAATCCGCGGCAACATACGGGAGCGTTCCCGCGCGTCCCTTAGCGCCAAACGGCCTATTTAAAGGGTGCACTGACCCCAGCCTAGTGCTGACGGATCTCAGCGGTTCCGGTCCCTGTTTCTCATGCCTGTTCCTGTGCTTCTGATTCCGGTTACTGAACCTCGGCTCCCCTGACCCTGCTTTTGGACTCGCTTTACCTCTGACTCTTGGTTCCTGATCTTGGCTTCCCACGTGACCCTGCTTTCTGCCTGATGACTTTGTGCCTCACTGCCCGCTCGCTGCTGAACCCGGCTTTCCATGTGACCACGCTCCTGTCTCCTGTTTTGCTCCGCCCAACTTCCCAGGTACCTGCGACTTGTCCCTGCAACCTGCTGCGAATTCATCCCTTCAACCTGCTGCGACTTCGTCCCCGCAACCTGCTGTGACTTAGTCTCTGCAACCTGCTGTGACTTCCTGCCTTTTAAGATTCGCATCACCTGCTGCGGGCTTCCGGAGTTACATCTGCGGGCACTCGTGTCTCCCCTGGCCCTTGGTTTCCCCTGTCTCCACTCTCAGCAGGACCAGGGTAGGTGATTCAAGAGAGGCTGACCTCGTCACTTCAGACTTCACCCAGGTACGTGACAGCTTCAGTATCAAGAAGGATATCAGGGAACTGGAGAAAGTGCAGAGAAGGGCAACCAAATTGATAAAAGGCATGGAGGAGCTCAGCTATGAGGAAAGATTAGAAGAACTGAATTTATTCACTCTTGAGAAGAGGAGATTAAGGGGAGATATGATCAACATGTACAAATATATAAGGGGTCCATATAGTGAACTTGGTGTTGAGTTATTCACTTTACAGTCAACACTGAGGGGGCACTCTTTACGTCTAGAGGAAAAGAGATTTCACCTCCAAATATGGAAAGGTTTCTTCACAGTAAGAGCTGTGAAAATGTGGAATGGACTCCCTGCAGAGGTGGTTCTGGCAAGCTCAGTAAAGTGCTTTAGGAAAGGACTGGATTATTTCCTAAATCTACATAATATAACTGGGTACTAACGTTTATAGGTAAAGTTGATCCGGGGAATATCCGATTGCCTCATGGGGGATCAGGAAGGAATCTTTTCCCCTGCTGTAGCAAATTGGATCATGCTTTGGTGTTTTTTTTTGCCTTCCTCTGGATCAACTGTGGGTATAGAATTGGGTATATGTGATTGTACCATATTATTATTTTATTCCTTATGGTTGAACTGGATGGACTTGTGTCTTTTTTCAACCTGACTATGGGCCATATTCTTATACATCTAAGGCGGCGGAACGTATGTACTTTACGTTACTCCGCCGCAAGTTTAAGTGGCAAGTGCCTGATTCACAAACCACTTACCTGTAAACTTGCGGCGGCGTCGTGTAAAGTCCACCCGCGCAAGCCATCCTAATTCAAATGATCCTGGCAGGGGGCGTGGATCATTTAAATTAGGCACGCTCCCGCGCCGATCGTAATGCGCATGCTCCGTCGGGTAAATTACCCGACGTGCATTGCGCTAAATGACGTCTCACGGACGTCATTTGTTTTGACTGTAACGTAAATGGCGTCCAGCACCATTCACGGACGACTTACGCAAACGACGTTAAATTTTGAAATTTCGACGCGGGATCGACGGCCATACTTAACATTGAGTACGCCACCTAGGGGGCATCTTTATCTTTACGCCGTGTATCGCTTACGGAAACAACGTTAAAACACTACGGCGGGCAAGCGTACGTTAGAGAATCGGCGTGACTAGTCATTTGCATATTCTACGCTGACCGCCACCTAGCGGTCAGCGTAAATATTGCAGCCTAAGATACAACGGCGCAAGCCGTCGTATCTTAGGCATGTTTAAGTGTATCTCAGTTTGAGAATACACTTAAACATAGGAAACGGACTTACGTAGGCGTATCTGCTGATACGCCTACGTAACTTGTTTAAGAATATGGCCCTATGTAACTATGTATACTTGGCATGTGCGCACGTATTCATCCCTTTTGTTATGAAGCCCATTAAAAGCTCTGGTGCAACCAATTACCTTTAGAAGTCACGTAATTAGTGAAATGATGTCCACCTGTGTGCAATATAAGTGTCACATGATCTGTCATTACATATACACACCTTTTTGTAAAGGCCCCAGAGGCTGCAACACCTAAGCAAGAGGCACCACTAATAGGGTTGCGCGAACCCGAACTGTAAAGTTTGGGTTCGGTACGGACTTTTTTTTTTTTTTGGACCCGGACCCAAACCCGAACAATTTGCTGAAAGTTTGGGTTCGGGTCCGGTGTTCGGCAATGTAATGGCAGGCTGCAGGGCAGCCAATCACCATTTGTTTTGCTACTGTGACTAAGAAGCCATCACAGCCATGCCTACTAATGGCATGGCTGTGATTGGCCAGTGCAGCATGTGACCCAGACTGTGACCCAGACTCTATATAAGCTAGAGGGACATAGCACAGCTCGTCACTCTGCTTTAGATAGGGTAGGGAAAGGCTGCTGCTGATCTGATCTGAGGGAGAGATTTAGATAGGAGTCAGACTGTCCTGCTACAGAAATCATATTACACCAGCGCTAGATAGGTTCCTGTGTGATACTCTGCATTAGATACTTTAGGGAAAGGTTCCAGATTGTTCTTATAGGGGCAGAAATATATAGGAGTCAGTCCTGCTTCAGAAATCATATTACACCAGCGCTGCATATGTTCCCGTGAGATACTCTGCATTAGATAGTTTAGGGAAAGGTTCCAGATTGTTCTTATAGGGAGAGAAATATATAGGAGTCAGTCCTGCTTCACAAATTAAATTGAAGCTTCATTGCATATATTCCTGTGAGATACTCTGCATATTACACCAGCACTGCATAGGTTCCTGTGAGATACTCTGCATATTACACCAGCACTGCCTAGGTTCCTGTGAGATACTCTGCATATTACACCAGCACTGCATATGTTCCTCTGAGATACTCTGCATATTGCACCAGCACTGCATATGTTCCTGTGAGATACTCTGCATTAGATAGTTTAGGGAAAGTTTCCTGATTGTTCTTATAGAGAGAAAAATATTTAGGAGTCAGTCCTGCTTCACAAATCAAATTGCAGCAGCATTGCATTTTTTCCTGTTAGATACTCTGCATATTACACCAGCACTTCATAGGTTCCTGTGAGATACTCTGCATATTACACCAGCACTGCCTAGGTTCCTGTGAGAAACACTGCATATTAAACCAGCACTGCCTAGGTTCCTCTGAGATACTCTGCATATTGCACCAGCACTGCATATGTTCCTGTGAGATACTCTGCATTAGATAGTTTAGGGAAAGGTTCCAGATTGTTCTTATAGGGAGAGAAATATATAGGAGTCAGTCCTGCTTCACAAATCAAATTGCAGCAGCATTGCATATTTTCCTGTGAGATACTCTGAATATTACACCAGCACTGCCTAGGTTCGTGTGAGATACTCTGCATATTACGCCAGCAATGCCTAGGTTCCTGTGAGATACTCTGCATATTACACCAGCACTGCCTAGGTTCCTGTGAGATACTCTGCATATTACACCAGCACTGCCTAAGTTCCTGTGAGATACTCTGCATATTACACCAGCACTGCATAGGTTCCTGTGAGATACTCTGCATATTACACCAGCACTCCTAGGTTCCTGTGAGATACTCTGCATATTACACCAGCACTACCTAGGTTCCTGTGAGATACTCTGCATATTACACCAGCACTGCCTAGGTTCCCGTGAGATACTCTGCATATTACACCAGCACTACCTAGGTTCCTGTGAGATACTTTGCATATTACACCAGCACTGCATAGGTTCCTGTGAGATACTCTGCATATTGCACCAGCACTGCATAGGTTCCTGTGAGATACTCTGCATTATATAGTTTAGGGAAAGGTTCCAGACTGTTCTTATAGGGAGAGAAATATATAGGAGTCAGTCCTGCTTCACAAATCAAATTGCAGCAGCATTGCCTATGTTCCTGTGAGATAGTCTGCATATTACACCAGCACTGCATATGTTACTGTGAGATACAACCTTAATATACTTTTCTTCTATTGTGCTATTCAAAAAACATCCATTTAGGGAAAAAAAAAATTGCAGTGTTTCTTCCAGTGTTTCCTCCATATCTGTACGTGTGAGATAAACGCTTTAGCCAGTGTTCTTCTATTGTTCTATTCAAAAATCACCCATTTAGGGCAAAATATATATTTTGCAGTGTTTCCTCCAGTTTTTGCAGTGTTTGCTCCAGTTTTTGCAGTGTTTCCTCCATATATGTACGTGTGAGATAAACCCTGACCTCGTCCTCCTAGGTCAAGATTTTTTTTTATGTTATTTTAAGTTATTTCCCTATCCAAATTTATTTGCAGAGTACTTGCCATGCTCTTTCCAATATTTTGCTGCCATTTGCAGCCCTCTAGCCCTTTCCATTCCTTTTTTAGAGACATTTTAGTAGTCAAAAGTCCGAGTCCCCATTGACTTCAATGGGGTTCAGGGTCAAGTTCGGGTCCCGAACCCGGACTTTTTTCCGAAGTTCGGCCAAACCCGTCGAACCCGCACATCCAGGTGTCCGTTCAACTCTAACCACTAACCAAACACTGCCATGAAGACCAAGGAACTGTCCAAACAAGTAAGGGACAATGTTGTTGAGAAGTACAAGTCAGGGTTAGGTTATAAAAAAATATCCAAATCTTTGATGATCCCTAGGAGCACCATCAAATCTATCATAACTAAATGTAAAGAACTGACAACAGCAAACCTACCAAGAGACACATCACATCACCCAAAGAACACCATCCTCAGGCCCCGTACACACGAGAGGATCCATCCGCTGGAATTGATGCGCGGACCGGCTCCAGCGGATAGATCCCCTGGTGTGTACAATCCAGCGGATCTGTTTCCACGGATTTTTATCCCCTGGGATGGATTTCAAGCGGATAAAAATTTGAAGACATGCTTTCAAATCTATCCGCTTGAATCCATCCCAACGGATTGATCCGCTGGTCTGTACAGACTCACCGGATCAATCCGTCCGAAGGGACGCATGAGTGGAATTCCTTATATGACAGCGACGCGCTCGTCGCCGCGTCATCATCGCGGCGACGGCGCGACACGTCATCGCGAGGGGATTTCGGCGCGGATTTCGATCCTATGGTGAGTACACTCCAACGGATCCAAATCCGCTGAAATCCTCGAGAGGATTTATCCGCGGAAACGGTCCGCTGGACCGTATCCACGGATAAATCCTCTCGTGTGTACTAGGCCTCACAGTGAAACATGATGGTGGCAGCATCATGCTGTGGGGATATTTTTCAGCAGTCGGGACTGGGAACCTGGTCAGAATTAAGGGAAAGATGGATGGTGCTAAATTCAGGTACATTTTTGAGCAAAACCTGTACCACTCTGTGTGTGATTTGAGGCTAGGATGGAGGTTCACCTTTTAGCAGGACAATGGCCCCAAACACACTGCTAAAGCAACACTTGAGTGGTTTAAAGGGAGACATGTAAATGTGTTGGAAGGGCCTAGTCAAAGCCCAGACCTCAATGCAATAGAAAATCTGTGGTCAAACTTAAAGATTGCTGTTCACAAGCGCAAACCATCCAACTTTGAAGGAGCTGTAGCAATTTTGCAAGGAGGAATGGGCAAATATCCCAGTGGTAAGATGTAGCAAGCTTATAGAGACTTATCCAAAGTGACTTGGAGCTGTGATAGCAGCAAAAGGTGGCTCTACAAGGTATTGACTTTAGGGGAGGTGACTAGTTATGCATATTGACTTTTTCTGTTATTTTGTCCTATTTCTTGTTTTCTTTTCTTCAAAGTTGTGAGCATGTTCTGTAAATTAAATTATGCAAATCCTCAAACAATCAATGTTAATTCCAGGTTGTGAGGCAACAAAATACGAAAAATGCCAAGGGGGTGAATACTTTTGCAAGGCACTGTACAGAGGACAGAATAAACAAAAGCTCAGGTGTTCATCCGAATGCCCAAACAGCCAAAGTTTAGACTGAACCGCCAGCTCATCCCTACTCATGACTAGACCACTGTGTGGTAGACAGGAATATTTTGGCTCTTGAAGGGAACTTTAAAAAAACTCAGGAAAAGAAAACACTTAAACTATGAATGATAATTCAATTTGAGATAAACGGAGAGCTCGATTTTCTAAATGACTATCCAACAGTTTTTTTTTTATTCTTAGAGATTGTGCTACTTAACATTTTAGTAAAACTCTGTGTATCAGTACTGCTTGGACCGAGGTAAGAAGGGAACACCCCAAAAGCTTGTCCTGAAAATTTAAATGTTAGTGCAAATAAAAAATGGATCATAGCAAAATGAAAATTCCAAAAAAAAGTTCTAAAAATATTGATGACACAGGGAAAGCGTATAATCTCTGACAGTTCTGTAAATCGAAAGTGTCATTTGAAGATTTGCTATAGGGTCTTTGTGCTCAGTTGACTCCTTTCTTCATTGCAGTTCCTTCACATCAAGGCCTAAACTGACAGCCAACATAATATTACATCCGTTATCAGTGACAGTGATGGATTTCATCACTGTGCCCAGTCTGCATGCATGCGTTCAATATTTGACTTACACTACATAAAAGTACAAATCAGTCTAACTTTCTAAATGCCAGTGGCACCTCACATCCTTCTTTTTTCTGTCAAAGTATCCATTTTGACCAAAACTGTTCATCACTACCTCCAGTTGCCTTAAGACATTGGTAAAAAGCACTAAAATGCTTAGGATATCATTACTTTTGGAAGTCAGAATGGCTTTATTCATTGTATGCACAAATTGAAGATTTGTTTGCACGAATTGCGGATTGAAAAGATAAGTGTGCTTGTAAAACACATTGGGCCAGATTCAGAAAGAAGTTACGCTGGCGTATCTATTGATACGCCGCGTAACTTCTAGGATGCTCCAGCGTACCTTTTTTCTGTATTCAGAAAACAAGATACGCCGGAATTTTGCTAAGATCCGACTGGCGTAAGCCTCTTACGCCGTTGTATCTTAGTTGCATATTTACGCTGGCCGCTAGGTGGCGCTTCCGTAGATTTACGCAAGGAATATGCAAATTAGGTAGATATGCTGATTCACAAACGTACGTACGCCCGGCGCATTTTTTTATGTCGTTTACGTAAGGCTTTTTCCGGGGTAAAGTTACCCCTGCTATATGAGGCATACGCAATGTTAAGTATGGACGTCGGGCCACCGTCTAATTTTTTACGTTTTACGTCGTTTGCGTAAGTCGTTCGCGAATAGGGCTGTGCGTAAGTTATGTTCACGTCTAAAGCATTGACGATTTGCGGCGTAATTTCGAGCATGTGCACTGGGATTCTTTAACGGACGGGACATGCGCCGTTCGTAAGAAACGTCAAATACATGGGGTCAAGATTAGTTAGCATAGAACACGCCCCCAACCAGCCTCTTTTGAATTAGGCGGGCTTACGCCGCCCGATATACGCTACACCGCCGTAACTAAAGGCGCAACTTCTTTGTGAATACAGTACTCGCCTTTCTAAGTTACGGCGGCGTAGCGTTTCTGAGATACGCTACGCCCGCCTAAAGATAGGCGCCTGTATGTGAATCTGGCCCATTGTTTCTTTTAGCTTATCTAAGCAACTAAATCAAATTTGAAAATGCTATTTGTTACAAAGTCTTTTCATTTTCTCTTATTTCAGATCTTTACAAAGGTCGAACAAGTTACATTTTTTTTTGTTTATATTATTCCATGTTAAAAAATTAAGGATCTGTGCTCTGCGTGAAGAATTAAAATGTACTATAAGAAAGATAATTTGTCATGATAATGTGTCATGATCCACCTGCAATTGCATAACGTTTACATAACTTAGCTAATTTTCTGTTCTTTCATGGAGTACTGCAGAAAGACCAAACTGCAGGCTCTCACTAGGGATGAGCCGAACACCCCCCTGTTCGGTTCGCACCAGAACCTTCAAACAGACCGAACGTTCGCGCAAACATTTAGAACCCCATTGACGTCTATGGGACTCGAACGTTCAAATTCAAAAGTGCTCATGATTTTACAGCCTAATATGCAAGTTATTGTCATAAAACGTCTTTGAGAACCCGGGTCTTGCCCCAGGGAACATGTATCAATGGAAAAAAAGTTTTAAAAACAGTAGTTTTTTCAGGAGCAGTGATTTTAATGATGCTTAAAATAAAAAAAATAAAAAAATGAAAAATTCTTTTAAATATTGTACCTGCTTGGTGTCTATAGTATGCCTGTGAAAACGTCTTTGAGAACCCGGGTCTTGCCCCAGGGAACATGTATCAATGGAAAAAATTGGCTTTGGCCAATTATGGCTCTCCGTTTTTTTGCGCGCTGTGATTGGCCAAGCATGCGGGTCATAGTGCATGCTTGGCCAATCATCAGCCAGCAATGCCGCAGTGAATTATGGTCTGTGAAACGTAACTCGAATTTGGCGCGAACGACCCGTTTTGTTCGTATTTCGACGAACGATCGAACATACAATGTTCATCCCTAGCTCTCACACATGACCCTAACTGGACTTTTGCCTGCCTTGTATCAAAGCCATGCTGCAGGTCCTCACCATTGACCTCATTAGAATTCTAAAATTGAGGTTAGAAGTTGAACTGTGGGCCAATGCTTGCTCAACAGGCTTTGACACTGGTTTGATGTCACCAGCCTGTGTTATCCTCCTGTGTGTTTATACACTAATCTCATACCTGCTTGAAATTCTAAATTTAGGTAGGTCCTAAACTGAGAATTTCTTTCATGATAATCGTAAGTTAATCCAGCAGGCTGGTTGTACCTAAATTGATCGATTGATCAACTTGGTACATTCAGCTTGCTTATTAATGGTTTGAATTCAAACGGTGTATGGCTGGCCTTAGTCTGTCAATCTTCTTGTCATCTACTAGGCATGTGCAAAAGGGAAACATTTGTTTTGTTTCGTTTTGTTTTAATTTGTTGTTTAATTATTTTCGTTAAGTTAGATTAGTTACATGTGTTAAATTTGTTTTCGGAATTCGTTCGTTTTCGACCGAATTCGAAAAATCCAGTCGAATTCGAAAATATTTAGACCGGATTCGATAATATTTCGACCGGATTCTAAAACAAATTCTATTTGAATAGAATTCGAAAACAATTCGATTCGAAAACAAATTCGAATGAAAATTGAAAGCAAATTTGAATCAAAATCTAAAAAATATAAATCGATTTCTAAAAAAGAATACAATAAAATAGAATATAAAATAATCAAACAATAGAATGAAAATCAAAGAATAGTAAAGAACAGAATGGAATTTAATAGAATGTAATCAAATACAATAGAATATGACCTGGCTTCTTCTATCTATCTTCTATCTATATTCCATTTTCTGAAATTCGAAATTCATATGGAATGAACTCTAATTCGAATAGAAAAATATTAGAATAAAAGTATATATATATATATATATATATATATATATATATATATATATATATATATATATATAATATATTTTATTCTACTCTATTCTAATATTTTTCTATTCGAATTAGAGTTCATTCCATATGAATTTCGAATTTCAGAAAATGGAATATAGATAGAAGATAGATAGAAGAAGCCAGGTCATATTCTATTGTATTTGATTACATTCTATTAGGCTGCATTCACACCTAGGCGTAGGCAATAGCGGCGTTTTCAGGCGTTTTTTTCTGCGTTTCTATCGGCGATTTGTCGCGCGAATATGCGCGTTTGCGCGCGTTTGCATACAGCGTTTTCCGACGTTTTTGTACCTCGTCGTTTTTCTTATAATCCAATAGGAAAAATGATCATCCCTGACATCACTTGTTGCTATCCTAGGATTTTTATTTTCCTCTTCCTGTGTGAATATACCTCTTCCGGGTCATCATTGTGCTTCCGACTCCACACTGAGAAGATGAACGACGATGAGATGGCATGTATGATGGCAGCAGTCACTGCCACCTCGTATATGCTATACCAGGGACAGAGGAGAAGGAAGAGGGCACGGAGATATTGGATCCACCCCGTTATTGCCGGTCGGGAAGAGACAGGTCAATTTTGGGTCCTTTATAAAGATCTCCGTGAGCACGAGGAGAAATTTCTGGACTACACCAGGATGTCTATGAAAAGGTTAGGAAAAAGTATCTGTATTCATTGTTTTTGACATTGTACCTTTCCATGTCCACTAAAAACCTCATTTATTTTTATTAACCGGTTCCGGACCGCCGCCTGTACATATACGTCGGCAGAATGGCACGTACAGGCACATTGGCGTACCTGTACGTCCCTGCCTAGACGCCGGTCGGGGGTCCGATTGGACCCCCCCCCGGTACATGCGGCGGTTCGGTAGGCTCCAGAAGCGATCCGTGATGAGGGGGCGGCTGTCCGTTTTCAGCTCCCCCTCTGCGATCGCTCTGAGCCAATGACTGAACTCCCCCCTCCTCTTCCTGTGTTTAGTGTAAACACAGGAAGAGGGAAGTGTGTGTTCTCTCCTCGTGGTGGTCATATCGACCACCGCTGCGGAGAGAAGACATCACAATCGTAAGTTGCACCTAACAGCACACTGACACCTGTACATTAGGCACATTTAACCCCCTTTTAACCCCTTCAGTCACCGCAGATCGCCCCCCCCCCAGTCTCCTGTAACATTGACACTGATTGCAGGGATCATTTATTTTCTGATTTCTGCATTTAGTGTCAGTGTTACAGAAAAAAGTGTCAGGGCAGTTAGTTTTAGCCCCCTTTAGGTCCAGGGTAGCCCCCTACCCCCCCCTAATAAAGGTTTAACCCCTTGATCACCGCCCTAGTTAACCCTTTCACCCCCTATTGCCAGTGTCACTAAGCGATCGATTTTCTGATCGCTGTATTAGTGTCACTGTTGCCGCTAGGCAGTTAGTTTTTTTTGAGGTTCGCCGCCAGGTTCTATAGCGTTAGGTACCCCCAATAAATAAAGTTTTTAACCCCTGATTGCCCCCTAGTTAACCCTTTCACCCCCTATTGCCAGTGTCACTAAGCGATCGATTTTCTGATCGCTGTATTAGTGTCACTGTTGCCGCTAGGCAGTTAGCTTTTTTTGAGGTTCCCCGCCAAGTTCTATAGCGTTAGGTACCTCCAATAAATAAAGTTTTTAACCCCTGATTGCCCCCTAGTTAACCCTTTCACCCCCTATTGCCAGTGTCACTAAGCGATCGATTTTCTGATCGCTGTATTAGTGTCACTGTTGCCGCTAGGCAGTTAGCTTTTTTTGAGGTTCCCCGCCAAGTTCTATAGCGTTAGGTACCCCCATAAATAAAGTTTTTAACCCCTAATTGCCCCCTAGTTAACCCTTTCACCAGTGATCACCGTATAAGTGTTACGGTTGACGCTGGTTAGTTAGTTTGCTGTTTATAGCATCAGGGCACCCGCCGTATATAGCCCAATAAAGGTTTAACCCCCTGATCGCCCGGCGGGTGATATAAATTAAATTTTAGCGTCAGTCAGGGTCTGCGTCGCCCCAGGCAGTGTTAGGTTAGTGCCAGTACCGCTTACACCCACAAAGCATACACCCCCCTTAGTGGTATAGTATCTGAACGGATCGATACCTGATCTGATCAGATCTATACTAGCGTACCCAGCAGTTTAGGGTACCCAAAAACGCATTGTTAGCGGAATCAGCCCAGATACCCGCTAGCACCTGCGTTTTCCCCCTCTGCCCAACCCACCCAAGTGCAGTATCGATCGATCACTGTCACTTCAAAAACACAACACACAACTGCAGCGTTTGTAGAGACAGGCCTGATCCCTGCGATCGCTAACAGTTTTTTTTGGAAGCGTTTTCTACATTTTCCTTTCTATAGTCAGGTGCTTTTTTTACCTGTGAATCATCACCAGTGTACCACTAAATTTAAAACCCAAAATGGCAAAGCGAATGTACAGTGGTGAAGAGGCCGTCAGGATTCTGTGCATGTCAGATAGTGAAGAAGAGGAGGTCACGTATCTGACAGAATCTGGCTCAGAATACGATCCTGTTTACGACAGCGGCTCCATGTCAGATAGCTCGGACGACGGAGTAGTGGTCCCTGCTAAGGCCAGGCGTACCCGACCCCGTTCTGATGTTGTTGAGCAGCAAGAACCGCAGGACCCTTGTATGGAGCAGAGAGCCAGTACTAGCGCCGCCATTCCTTCTGGTGGATTGGCAAGCACCAGCGGCCTAGTACACCCTGGTCGTTCATCCAGCACTGCAGTATCACGTGGTGACGTAGCGAGTCCCATAAGTGCAGTTCAAGCTGGCGATGTGGCAAGCACAAGTAGTGTCCCGCTGCCACCAAGAAGAAGACAGAGACAGGCCCGTCGTGCCCATAGTGCCCTTCCTGCAGAATTCGCCTATCCTGATTGGGTCCCCACCACTTCTGCAGCACCCGTACTTCCCCCATTCACTGGCCAACCCGGTATTCAGGTGGATACAGCGAATTTTATGGCACTTGATTTTTATTCGCTGTTTTTCACGGAAGATCTCTTTAGATCTATTGTGGACCAGAGTAATTTATATGCTGGTACCTACATCGCCGCTAACCCCCAGTCTCTCCTTGCCAAAGAATGGAAACCTCTTGAGGTTTCCGAATTTAAAACCTTTCTGGGCCTTACCCTCAACATGGGCATACACCAATTTCCGGAGTTGCGGATGTATTGGTCCACACATCCCATCGACCATATGCCCGTGTTCTCTGCTCACATGGCCAGGAAACGATACGAGGCGATCCTGCGGTTTCTGCATTTCAGTGACAATGCACTTTGTCGTCCACGTGGAGACCCTGAATTTGACCGGCTCTACAAAATTCGGCCCCTCATAAATCATTTCAACGAACGTTTTGCAGCCTTGTTTAATCCCCAGCAGGTTGTTTGCGTTGACGAGTCCCTGATTAAATTTTCTGGCCGCTTGTCTTTCAAGCAGTACCTTCCCAACAAGCGTGCCAGATACGGGGTTAAGCTCTATAAGCTCTGTGACAGGGCAACAGGCTACACATGGAGCTTTAGGGTTTATGAGGGCAAAGATAGTGAGGTAGAGCCGGAAGGATGCCCAGATTACATGGGGAGCGCTGGCAAGATCGTGTGGGACTTGGTGTCACCCTTATTCGGAAAGGGGTACCACTTATACGTGGACAATTATTACAGCAGCGTGCCACTTTTTAGTCACCTGTTCGATCATCAGATTGGAGCATGTGGCACCGTGCGACCTAATCGCCGGGGCTTCCCCCAGAGGCTTGTAGATTCCCGTCTTAGCCTGGGGGCGAGAGCCTGCTTCATAAGTAATAATTTGCTCGCTGAGAAGTGGCGGGACAATAAGAATGTTTTCGTTCTTACCACCCTTCATGCAGACACGACAGTACAAATTTGTACGGCGACTGGTGTTGTGGAGAAACCCCTCTGTATCCACGAATATAACCAAAACATGGGAGGGGTGGACCTCAACGACCAGTTGATGGCGCCGTATCATATTGTCCGTAAGACGAGACGCTGGTACAAAAAAGTGTCTCTACATTTATTTCAATTGGCTCTACTGAATGCTCACGTCTTATACAGAGCTTCAGGACAGAATGGATCCTTTCTTGCATTCCAGAAGGAGATCATCACAGAACTCCTGTATCCAGGCGGTACTGTACCTCACCATCCCCTACCAAATGCAGTAAGCCGACTGCATGAGAGGCATTTTTCGTATGCCCTCGAGAGTACCCCTACCCAACGAGCCCCCCAAAGAAAATGTCGTGTCTGTAGAAAGCGCGGATTTAGGCGTGACACCCGTTATTTTTGTCCCCGCTGTCCTGACAATCCTGGTCTTTGTATTGGGGAATGTTTTGAACGCTTCCACACACGAGTTAATTATTAGTGTAGGGCAAAACATTACACAGGCTAAGTACACTTACACAGGGTCTCCCAAGATGCCATCGCATTTTGAGAGACCCAAACCTGGAACCGAAAAGTTGAACAGTTACAAAAAAAAGTGTTAAAAAGGAAAAAGTAAAAAACAAAAAAATAGTTGTCGTTTTATTGTTCTCTCCCTCTCTATTCTCTCTCTATTGTTCTGCTCTTTTTTACTGTATTCTATTCTGCAAAGTTTTATTGTTGTTGTGTTTTTTTATGCTTGCTTTTCAGGTATGTAATTTACTTTACTGTTTTCAGGTACGCCATTCAGCTGTTGCGCGGACTTATTTATCTTGACAGCAACAGTGTTTGCTCCCACGATATATAAAGCCGCGACTCCAGTGCTGTAGGAGGTGTTTTTACCACCACCGTTAAAAAAAAGAGCATATATGCCGAAGCATGGGGGCAGCAGGGGCGGAGGAGCGATTTTGCTCCTAATGCCGCGTACATACGGTTGACATTCCTACGGAGGCTTTCCCGTGGAAAAGTCTGACCATGTGTACACGGCATAGAAAAGTCCGACCGTGTGTACGCGGCATAGAAAAGTCTGACCGTACGCGGCATAACTTTTTTGCGGGAGGATGTCCCCATGCTTCGGCATATATATATTTTAGGCACAGGTTGCGTTAAAAAATGTTTTATTTTTTACTATGTTTTTTTTATAGGTATTTGCTTTGCAGGTATGGTATGATCTTACTGTTATACTGGAATGTTACTTTGTTTTAATGTTAACCATCATTTGCTTAGCAGGTACGCCATTCAGTTGCAGTGCGGATTTATTTAGCGTGACAGCAACAGCGTTTGCTCCCACGATATATATAAAGCCGCGACTCCAAAGCTGTATGAGGTGATTTCACCACCACAGTTCAAAAAAGAGCATATATGCCGAAGCATAGGGGCATTAGGGGCGGAGGAGCGATTTTGCTCCTAATGCCGCGTACATACGGTTGACATTCCTACGGAGGCTTTCCCGTGGAAAAGTCTGACCATGTGTACACGGCATAGAAAAGTCCGACCGTGTGTACGCGGCATAGAAAAGTCTGACCGTACGCGGCATAACTTTTTTGCGGGAGGATGCCCCCATGCTTCGGCATATATAAATGGTGCATGTATGCCCATCATTAGAAGTGGGTGGATGAAGGGAGGTATTCTAATGGTGGGCATACCCACCGATCAATCTTTTTTTCGTTCAGCCAACAGGCTGCATGAAAAAAAAAGATTACAATACATGTCCAACAAGAACCATCAACGTACTGGTATGTTGCTGGACTTTGAATGGTTATACCAGAATGATGCCTGCGGGTTTAGGCATCATCTTGGTATCATTCTTTTCAGCCAGCGGTCGGCTTTCATGTAAAAGCAGTCCTAGCGGCTAATTAGCCTCTAGACTGCTTCTACATTCAGTGGGAGGGAATGTCCCCCCCCCCCGGATATAAACGGCGCCATTGAGAATATGGGAAAGCATTTTATCACACCGATCTTGGTGTGGTCAGATGCTTTGAGGGCAGAGGAAAGATCTAGGGTCTATTAGACCCCATTTAAAAAAAAAAAGAGTACCTGTCACTAACTATTGCTATCATAAGGGATATTTACATTCCCTGAGATAACAATAAAAATGGTAAAAAAAAAAAAAATGGAAGGAACAGTTAACAAATAAAATAGAAAAAGCGAAATAAATATATAAAAAAAAAAAAAAAAAAAAAAGCATCCCTGTCCCCCCCTGCTCTTGCGCAAAGGCGAACGCAAGCATCGGTCTGGAGTCATATGTAAACAGCAATTGCACCATGCATGTGAGGTATCACCGCGAAGGGCAGATCGAGGACAGTAATTTTAGCAGTAGACCTACTCTGTAAATCTAATGTGGTAACCTGTAAAGGCTTTTAAAGGCTTTTAAAAATGTATGTAGTTTGTCGCCACTGCGCGTTTGTGCGCAATTTTAAAGTATGTCGTGTTTGGTATCCATGTACTCGGCCTAAGATCATAATTTTAATTTCATCAATAATTTGGGCAATATAGTGTGTTTTAGTGCTTTAAAATAAAAAAAAGTGTATTTTTTTCCCAAAAAATGCGTTTGAAAAAACGCTGCGCAAATACTGTGTGGAAATTTTTTTTGCAACACCCACCATTTTAATCTGTAGGGCCTTTGCTTTAAAAAAATATATAATGTTTGGGGGTTCAACTTAACTTTCTTGCAAAAAAATAATAGGTTTTTATGTAAACAAACAGTGTCAGAAAGGGCTTTTTCTTCAAGTGGTTAGAAGAGTGGGTGATGTGTGACATAAGCTTCTAAATGTTGTGCATAAAATGCCAGGACAATTCAAAACCCCCCCAAATGACCCTATTTTGGAAAGTAGACACCCCAAGCTATTTGCTGAGAGGCATCTCAAGTCCATGGAATATTTTAGATTTTGACCCAAGTTGCGGGAAATATAAATATATATATATATATATTTTTTTTTGCGCAAAGTTGTCACTAAATGATATATTGCTCAAACATGCCATGGGCATATGTGGAATTACACCCCAAAATACATTCTGCTGCTTCTCCTGAGTACGGGGATACCACATGTGTGAGACTTTTTGGGAGCCTAGCCGCGTACGGGACCCCAAAAACCAATCACCGCCTTCAGGCTTTCTAAGGGTGTACATTTTTGATTTCACTCCTCACTACCTATCACAGTTTCGAAGGCCATAAAATGTCAAAATAGCACAAAAAAACCCAAATGACCCCATTTTGGAAAGAAGACACCCCAAGGAAACTGCTGAGAGGCATGCTGAGTCCATTGATTTTTTTTTTTTTTGTCCAAAGTGATTGAATAATGACAAAAAAAAAAAAAAAAAAAACATTTGTCACTAAATGATATATTGCTCACACATGCCACGGTTATATGTGGAGTTGCACCCTAAAATACATTCTGCTGCTTCTCCTGAGTACGGGGATACCACATGTTTGGGACTTTTTGGGAGCCTAGCCGCATACGGGACCCCGAAAACCAAGCACCGCCTTCAGCATTTCTAAATGCGCAAATTTTTGATTTCACTCCTCACTACCTATCACAGTTTCGAAGGCCATAAAATGCCAAAATAGCACAAAACCCCCCCAAATGACCCCATTTTGGAAAGTAGACACCCCAAGCTATTTGCTGAGAGGCATGTTGAGTCCATGGAATATTTAATTTTTTTGCCCCAAGTGATTGAATCATGACCAAAAAAAATAAAAATAAAAAAATGTACAAAACATTGTCACTAAATGATATATTTCTCACACATGCCACGGTTATATGTGGAATTGCACCACAAAATACATTCTGCTGCTTCTCCTGAGTACGGGGATACCACATGTGTGGGACTTTTTGGGAGCCTAGCCGCGTATGAGACCCCGGAAACCAAGCACTGCCTTCAGGATTTCTAAGGACATAAATTTTTGATTTCACTCACACAAATCTTGAAGGCAGTGCTTGGTTTTCGGGGCCCCGTACGCGGCTAGGCTCCCAAAAAGTCCCACACATGTGGTATCCCCGTACTCAGGAGAAGCAGCAGAATGTATTTTGGGGTGCAATTCCACATATAACCGTGGCATGTGTGAGAAATATATCATTTAGTGACAACGTTTTGTAATTTTTTTTTTTTGGTCATTATTCAGTGACTTGGGGCAAAAAAATGTAATATTCCATGGACTCAACATCCCTCTCAGCAAATAGCTTGGGGTGTCTACTTTCCAAAATGGGGTCATTTGGGGGGGTTTTGTGCTGTTTTGGCATTTTATGGCCTTCGAAACTGTGATAGGTAGTGAGGAGTGAAATCAAAAATGTATGCCCTTAGAAATCTTGAAGGCGGTGCTTGGTTTTCGGGGTCCCGTACGCGGCTAGGCTCCCAAAAAGTCCCACACATGTGGTATCCCCGTACTCAGGAGAAGCAGCAGAATGTATTTTGGGGTGTAATTCCACATATGCCCATGGCATATGTGAGAAATATATCATTTAGTGACAATGTTTTGTTTAAAAAAATTTTTTATTTTTTTTGGTCATTATTCAATCACTTGGGGCCATAAAATTAAATATTCCATGGACTCAACATGCCTCTCAGCAAATAGCTTGGGGTGTCTTCTTTCCAAAATGGGGTCATTTGGGGGGGTTGTGTGACATCTTGGCATTTTATGGCCTTCAAAACTGTGATAGGTAGTGATAGGTAGTGAGGAGTGAAATCAAAAATGTATGCCCTTAGAAATCTTGAAGGCGGTGCTTTGTTTTCGGGGCCCCGTATGCGGCTAGGCTCACAAAAAGTCCCACACATGTGGTATCCCCGTACTCAGGAGAAGCAGCAGAATGTATTTTGGGGTGCAATTCCACATATAACTATGGCATGTGCGATAAATATATCATTTAGTGACAACTTTGTGCAAAAAAAAATCAGTTTGTCATATTCCCGCAACTTGTGTCAAAATATAAAATATTCCATGGACTCGACATGCCTCTCAGCAAATAGCTTGGGGTGTCTACTTTCCAAAATGGGGTCATTTGTTTTTGTTTTTTTGCTATTTTGGCATTTTATGGCCTTCGAAACCTTGATAGGTAGTGAGGAGTGAAATCAAAAATTTGTGCCCTTAGAAATGCTGAAGGCGTTGCTTGGTTTTGGGGCCCCGTATGCGGCTAGGCTCCCAAAAAGTCCCTCACATGTGGTATCCCCGTACTCAGGAGAAGCAGCAGAATGTATTTTGGGGTGCAATTCCACATATAACCATGGCATGTGTGAGCAATATATCATTTAGTGACAACTTTTTGTAAACATTTTTTTTTTTTTTTTTTTTGTCATTATTCAATCACTTGGAACAAAAAAAAAAAATATTCAATGGACTCAACATGCCTCTCAGCAGTTTCCTTGGGGTGTCTACTTTCCAAAATGGGGTCATTTGGGGGGGTTTAGTACTGCCCTGCCATTTTAGCACCTCAAGAAATGAGATAGGCAGTCATAAAATAAAAGCTGTGTAAATTCCAGAAAATGTACCCTAGTTTGTAGACGCTATAACTTTTGCGAAAACCAATAAATATACGCTTATTGCGATTTTTTTTACTAAAGACATGTGGCTGAATACATTTTGGCCTAAATGTTTGACTAAAATTTAGTTTATTCGATATTTTTTACTTTTTGTTATAAGAAAAATCATTTTTTTTCAAAATTTACGGTCTTTTTGCGTTTATATCGCACAAAATAAAAATCGCACAGGCAATCAAATACCATCAAAAGAAAGCTCTATTTGTGGGAAGAAAAGGACGCAAGTTTCGTTTCGGTACAACATTGCATGACCGCGCAATTACCAGTTAAAGCAGCGCATTGCCAAATTGTAAAAACACCTTGGGTCTTTGGACAGCGTATTGGTCCGGGGCTTAAGTGGTTAACAGCTTCGATGAGTTGCTAGAACTGCTCAGCGGTAGATTACAGAGGATGGACACCTTTTTCCGCAATACCATACCCCCTGTGGAGCGACTTATCATCACACTGAGGTAAAAAGTTAAAAAATCATTGTCAAATTTGTGCTGATCTACGTTTTTTTACAATTTTCCAAAATGATGCTCTAATGCCCATAAAATAAATAAAAAACGAAATTGTATACTCACCGTATAAGACTACCTTCCCCCTTCCTACTATTCATGACTCGCCTCACGGTGCCACCATTACATTCCAGACTGTGCCCCATTACATGCCAGATTGAGCCCCATTATATGACAGATTGAGCCCCATTACATGACAGACTGTGCCCCATTATATGACAGATTGTGCCCCATTACATGACAGACTGTGCCCCATTATATGACAGATTTTGCCCCATTACATGACAGACTGTGCCCCATTATATGACAGACTGTGCCCCATTATATGACAGATTGAGCCCCATTATATGACAGACTGTGCCCCACCCATTACATGCCAGACCTGCCACATTACATGACAGACTGTGCCCCATTACATGACAGACTGTGCCCCATTATATGCCAGATTGAGCCCCATTATATGACAGATTGAGCCCCATTACATGACAGACTGTGCCCCATTATATGACAGATTGTGCCCCATTACATGACATACTGTGCCCCATTATATGACAGATTTTGCCCCATTACATGACAGACTGTGCCCCATTATATGACAGACTGTGCCCCATTATATGACAGATTGAGCCCCATTATATGACAGACTGTGCCCCACCCATTACATGCCAGACCTGCCACATTACATGACAGACTGTGCCCCATTACATGACAGACTGTGCCCCATTATATGACAGACTGTGCCCCATTATATGACAGACTGTGCCCCATTATATGACAGACTGTGCCCCATTACATGACAGACTGTGCCCCATTATATGACAGACTGTGCCCCATTACATGACAGACTGTGCCCCATTATATGACAGACTGTGCCCCATTATATGACAGATTGAGCCCCATTATGTGACAGACTGTGCCCCACCCATTACATGCCAGACCTGCCACATTACATGACAGACTGTGCCCCATTACATGCCAGACCTGCACCATTACATGTCCTGACCTGACCCATTCAGACTGTGCCCTTACCTTTGCGAATCTTGGCCGTATGTTTCTTCAAAAAGCCGTGCCTCCTACATCTTCTGTTCCGTGACAGGCGGAACATTCAGCGTCCTATGAGGCACTGTGTTCAGTGTTCGTCCATCACGGAGGCCCTCTCGTCCTCGGACGAGAGGGCCCCACGTGATAGGCGGAAACCAAACACACCAAACACTCCAAACACTATTGCATACATTACCCAATAATATTATATTTGTATATGCATCTAATATTAAAAAACACACCTTTTAGAAGGTCCAATTTTTTTTATTTTTTTATAAAGTATATTCTAAACTATATTCATCCTATTTTTAATTTTTTTTATTTTTTGATCAAAAAAACAAACTTTAAGCAAACGTTGCTCATAGAAAACAAACACTTTGACTGCAGTTGAACTAGAGTCTGGTAACACAACATTCATTAAAGTTTTTGGAAACTTGGGGATTCCCCTGGGTCATCCACCGACATGCCAGCGTGTATGGCTTTGCCAAAACTTGACCAATCAGATGTTGATGTTGTAGCATGCGGCCAACGGGATGGTGGTGTTGCTGGTGGTGGTGGTGGTGGTGGTGGTGGTGTTGGTGTAGGTTGAGGATTGTAAGGTGGGAGTGTAGGCAGGTGTGTGTAATCGGAAGGGTATGTCGTGCGAGAAGGGTAAGTAGGAGGTTGTGTCGGTAGATGAAATGTTTGTGAAGTCGGAGGATGGTAGGCAGAAGGTGTCGTCTGTGGGTGTCTGTAAGGTGAAAGTGTCGAAGTTTGCGTCTGCAGGTGCGTCAGATCAGGAAGTGTTGAGGAAGTGTATGCAGAAGGTAGTGTTGGTAGTTGAGGGTGGGTAGAAAGTGTTGGCGTCTGAGTCGGGTAAGGTGGTGCGTGTTGAGGTAGGTGGCTGGGAAAAGGTGGTGCTGTGAAGTGACGAAGTGGTGGTGCTGACAGATGTTGCGGGTGTTGGTCAGCATAGGGGCCATACGGTGGTGGTGGTTCTGGGGATAGGTAGGGTTTTTCCGGCGGAATAAATGTGTTGATGTACCGTATGGTACCTGCCAGCATATCGGCTTGTAGGGTTTTAGGAACCCTGTCCATTAACTCCCCCAGACATAGGGCCGACTTGTTTCCGTATGAAGGGGTATTAGTATTAGTACCCATTCTGTCCTTCATTTCGGACATAATCTGGAGCATCATTGTCACATTGGGGTCTGAATCCGGTGCCTTTCTTCTGGTCCCCCTCGCAGCTACACACGGCACCGGCCTTGGCGTTGTCTCCAGCTCTCCCAGAGGTGTTGCCGGCGTAGATTGCGATGAACTGGCCAACTGGCTTTCCGGCTCCAGACCCTCCAGTGCCTCCAGTGCCTGATCACTTGAATTTCGGCTGCTGTTATCCATCCCGACAGGGGCGGTCGGAGCAGCTTCCTCCCAGCTGTTTTCAGTCCTGAAAATATAAATGAATTATTATAACTTTCGTATACCAATTTCGTTTACTGTCCTTAGTACAGATAATAGTTTACCTCGCCAAACTCAATGAAGGTCTTAAGAATTCTAATTCCTTCGCATGAATGTATTCTTTGGTGGGAAATGCCGCCGATCCACTCTTGTTACTCCTTACCAGTCTCATGTATCTTGCATAGGCGTCACGAAAGCTCTTCCATTTGTCTTTTATCTGTTTCACTGTCAAAAACAAAATAAAATAATATATATTATTTTCTTTGTAGGTATTTATCGACTGGACAGTCTCTAGGAAGTCGACATTATGCCTTCCGTATAGGCAAGTCTACAGCGAGTTACATCATACCTGACACCTGCTCTGCTATATGGGAGGTTCTCCAGGAAGTAGTGTTCAAGAAACCTACTGCACAGGAATGGGCACAGATTGCGGAGGTATTCTGGCAACGCTGCAACTTTCCCAATTGTGTCGGAGCAATAGATGGGAAGCACATTAGGATTGTGAAGCCCATGACAAGTGGAAGCGAATTCTTCAACTACAAGAAATACTTCTCCTTTGTATTGATGGCTGTAGCAGATGCAAACTATTGTTTTACATACATAGACATTGGGTCATATGGGAGCAGCGCGGACTCAACTATTTTTGGAAACTCTAACTTTGGTCAAATGCTGCGATCAGATGATCTTGACCTACCACAATGCAGTCCACTCCCAGGCACAAATGGCCCTCCCCTACCGAGTGTATTTGTGGGTAATGAGGCCTTTTCTTTGGGGACAAATCTCCTACGGCCTTATTCGGGGCATAGTTTAACAGAGGAGAGAAGGGTATTCAACTACCGCCTAACCCGGGCACGGCGAGTAGTTGAATGCACTTTTGGTATACTTGCCAATAAGTGGCGGCTCCTGCACACTCCCATAGTGTTAAACATGCAGAATGCCGTCACGGCTGTCAAAGCTGCGTGCGCCTTGCACAATTTTGTGAGGCAGCGTGATGGCTTTGATTTCGAAGAGCCGGTTACTGAGACTCTGGAAAGAGCTCAGTGGACTGGTGTCCGTGGGAACAGGCAGGGCTCACATGTACGCGATCAGTATGCCACATATTTTATGTCTCCTGCAGGACAGGTACCATGGCAGCTGGATTCCATTTAATTATTAACATTATTATTTTTTTGTGAAACTGTAAATGCTTACTGTACTTTTTTGAAGAATACATCATATGCTGCTGTAATAAAATAAAAATATTTGATTGATGTATTAAGAAGTCTCATGTTTGTTTTATTTTGAGATTTTTTTAACTTTTGGTGCATTATCCCTATGGTATCAAATCGGGGTCATGGTGTCAGGATGGGAACAACAACTCACGGGTCCTGCATCAGTGGTAACATTAGGGTTGGTGGTTACTAGGAAGGGGAGTATCCCCCCAATGGGGCACTGTACTGTATTATTCACTGATAACAATGATGGTATACTAATCCTCCTAGGTGGAATAGTATACCATCATTGTTATCAGTGAATAATACAGTACAGTGCCCCATTGTTGTTGTCAATGGGGGGGATAGTGCGTCAGGACATTGGAAGGCTAGCAAACGGCCAAATCTGGCACTCGTGCAGCAGCATAGGTGCTTACAAAAGGTGGTGTCACTAGATATTTTATTTAACCACTTCAAGACGGCCGTCAGCACAAATATTATACGGCACATATTGTCTCTTGCAAATAGTGACACAGGTCTGTCACCTCCACCAGTCTACCCCCTTCCCCCACTGTTAGAACACTATATTGAGTACACATTCCCTTCCTCACCCCCCTAGTATGGGTATACAAACATTGCATTTCCAAAAAAAACAAATATAATATCTACTTATGTTCATTTTACTTTTTCACAGAGTTTACCTTTTTTAACTTTATCTGCTATTTCGGTCCAGTTAGGATATATCTGAGAGGCAATTTGGTCCCATGCCCTCCTCCGAACTGTTCTCAAACTGTAGGATGGATCCTTGATGTCATACAGGCAGGTGTGCTCCTTCACCATCCTTATAAATTTCTCTATCTCCAGGACGGAGAGTGTATCACCAAGGTCTGAAGCCATGCTTGCTGCTGTGTGATACTGCTATGTAAAATGGTTATTTTGGGAATTCCTGTTTGAGATTATGTACTTTCTTTTTCATTTCCAGTATTCAATATGAGCAGCAAAGGCGTAAAAACGCTTGTACAAACGCTTGTTGTCGCGCAATACGCGCGTATCGGGCGTTTTACATTGATTTCTATGGAAAACAAAAAACGCGCAAATACGCGCAAATCGCGCGTATTGCGCGACAAAAAAGGGTCCAGAACTTCTTTTGACTACAGGCGATGCGCGTCAGGCGCATCAGCCTGCAGATGTGAACCATCCCCATTGACTTTCATTGCTTTTTGTCCCTCTGGCGTTAGTTCGCGTCGCGATACATGCGACAAAACGCGAAGGTGTGAATGGGCTCTTAAATTCCATTCTGTTCTTTACTATTCTTTGATTTTCATTCTATTGTTTTATTATTTTGTATTCTATTTTATTGTATTCTTTTTTAGAAATCGATTTATATTTTTTAGATTTTGATTCAAATTTGCTTTCAATTTTCATTCGAATTTGTTTTCGAATCAAATTGTTTTCGAATTGGATTCGAATAGAATTTGTTTTCGAATTGGATTCGAATAGAATTTGTTTTCGAATTCGATCGAATTTCATCCGCGGGTTTTCGATTCGAAAACGTTCGTTCGGATTCGGTTAAATTCGTTAATATTACAATTCGGGAATTCGTATGCATCCGAATGTCCAAATAATGAAAAATTTGTCCGAATTTCGATTCGGAACGAAACGAAATGCACATGCCTATCATCTACCTACTGTCCTTGATATGCTCACTACCTGCCTGGGACCTGCACAATCCCTGTGTCTGCCTGCCTGCTTGTTGGCTGTTATTGCTTCTGTGTTAGTAGCATAATGTCTGTCACCACCATTGTTTTTAGTGAATTTCAATCGCTTCAAAGTTGCAGTTAAGAGTGAGATTCCACTGATAATGGTTTATTTAATTGTATTTGTTTCTTTGATTGTCTTTTTAACATACATGTTCAATATTCGGTTGAGTTTTGGTTGGTTGGTTGTCATAGTTAAATTATTAGTTGTTATGTTTTCTTTTTTTTTTCTTCCTGATACTATTGACTTTTACAGCATTTCCTGATTATGTATACTTTACATTAATGTGGAATCATTTCGGCAATGACTAATTCTTAGGCCCCATACACACGATAGAATTTATCCGCGAATACGGTCCAGCGGACCGTTTCCGCGGATAAATCCTCTCGAGGATTTCCGCGGATTTCTATGCGATGGCGTGTACACACCATCGCATTGAAATCCGCGCCGAAATCCTCTGGAGATGACGTGTCGCGCTGTCGCCGCGATTATGACGCGGCGACGTGCGCGACGCTGTCATATAAGGAATTCCACGCATGCGTCGAATCATTACGACGCATGCGGGGGATCCCTTCGGACGGATGGATCCGGTGAGTCTATACAGACCAGCGGATCATCCGTTGGGATGGATTCCAGCAGATGGATATGTTCTGCATGTCAGCGAATATTCGATCTGCTGGAATCCATCCCAGGGGAGATATATCCGCGGAAACAGATCCGCTGGCGTGTACACACCATAGGATCTATCCGCTGAAACCCATTTGCTGGGATTTATCTGCGGATGGATTCTATGGTGTGTACGGGGCCTTAGAGTTTATATTACTATAGTCACAAAAAAAGATTACAATTAATTAAGATTTCTAAATTTTATATCTACCACATTTAGATAAAAAAAAAATTTCTTGTGCAATTGATTATCATTACTACAGTAGTAAAGTTGTTGAGCTCAAGCTATTGCACCCCCTTAGGTCTTTCAAAAATTATTTTTGTGTCTTTGTTTAAAGCAAATCCAAAAGACCTCCAATGCTAGTTCAGAACTGTATTATTGCACGATACTTGAGATGGATTCAAAAAGTGCACAAAATAGTAGTCTTCAAAACTGTTGAAATGGTACATCTTCTCCATAGCACAGATTAGATATTTTTCTATGTGTTCTGTTCATGCTACATGAAGCTCGCTATAGACATACCTTTCGGCTGCATTCACACTGTAAATGAGGCCTTTAGTGATTACATGGGGGAGACCCTGCAAAAGCCCTGTTGAAAGCACCTCGGAGGCTGGCAGCTCCCGCAGCTAATCACAGCAACTCTCATGTGATTGCACACAGTCTCTACATTCGTCTCTACAAAACAGAAGCAAGCATAGATCTGCAATATATTTTGCAGAAATATTTGCAATGCATGGAGTTGAACTAGAAAAAGACTGATTTTCTTCTTAAAAACGTTGTTTCACTTAACCACTTAAGGACCGCCTCCTGCACATATACATCAGCAGAATGGCACGGCTGGGCACAAGCACGTACCTGTACGTTCTCTTTAAGTGCCCAGCCGTGGGTCGCAGGCGCACGCCCACGACCCGGTCCGAAGCCCTGTGACCGCGGGCCGCGGGACCCGTGGACCTGATCTCCGCTGGAGTCCCGCGATCGGTCCGCGGAGCTGAAAAACGAGAAGAGCTGTGTGTAAACACAGCGTCCCTGTTCTTCACTGTGGCGCTGTCATTGATCGTGTGTTCCCTGATATAGGGAAGCACCATCAATGACATCACACACATCCAGCCCCGCCCCCCACAGTTAGAAACACATATGAGGTCACACCTAACCCCTTCAGCGCCCCCTAGTGGTTAACTCCCAAACTGAAATTGTAATTTTCACAGTAAACAATGCATTTTTATAGCATTTTTTGCTGTGAAAATGATAATTGTCACAAAAATGTGTCAAAATTGTCGGAAGTGTCCGCCATAATGTCGCGGTCATGAAAAAAATCACTGATCGCCGCCATTAGTAGTAAAAAAAAAAATATATTAATAAAAATGCAATAAAACTATCCCCTATTTTGTAAACACTAAGGGTCAGATTCACAGCAGTAATACGCCGGCGTATCTACTGATACGCCGGCGTATTTTCAAATTTGCCGCGTCGTATCTTGATTTGGAATCCTCAAACCAAGATACGACGGCTTTTGGCATAGATCCGACAGGCGTACGGCTTCGTACGCCTTCGGATTGTAGATGTAATTTTCCGGCGGCCGCTGGGTGGAGTTTGCGTCGTTTTCTAGCGTCGGGTATGCAAATTAGCTGTTTACGGCGATCCACAAAGGTACACGCATTCGTCGCATTCTCTTACGTCGTTTTTTCGCGTCATAAACTTAAGAGTGCTATTTAGATGGTGTAAAATTACACCATCCATGTTAAAATATGGCCGTCGTTCCCGCGTCGAATAAATTTTTTTTTTTTTTTTGCGTAAGACGTCCGGGAATACGAAAGTACGTTACGCACGTCGCCGTTCAAAAAACACAACGGGGCGCCGTAATTTCGCGCAAAGCACGGCGGGAAATTTTCACACGGAGCATGCGCAGAACGTTCGGCACGGGAGCGCGCCTAATTTAAATGACAGACGCCCCATTTGAATTAGGCGGGCTTGCGCCGGACAGATTTACGTTACGCCGTCGCAAGTTTACAGGCAAGTGTTTGTGAATCAGGCACTTACGCTGAAAACTTGCGGCGGCGTAACGTAAAGGGGATACGTTACGCAGCCGTAATTATTCCTGAATCTGGATCTATAAATGTTGCGCAAACCAATCGATAAACGCTTATTGTGATTTTTTTTACCAAAAATAGGTAGAAGAATACGTATCGGCCTAAACTGAGGAAAAAACATGTTTATATATTTTTGGGGATATTTATTAGAGCAAAAAGGAAAAAATATTGCATTTTTTTCAAAATTGTCGCTCTATTTTTGTTTATAGCGCAAAAAATGAAAAACGCAGAGGTGATCAATTACCACCAAAAGAAAGCTCTATTTGTGGGAAAAAAAGGACGCCAATTTTGTTTGGGAGCCACGTCTTACGACCGCGCAATTATCAGTTAAAGCGACGCAGTGCCGAATCGCAAAAACTGGCCGGGTTCTTTACCTGCATTTTGGTCCGGGTCTTAAGTGGTTAAATACACATATAACATTTGGGTCCAGTGGTCCCTGCATTATGATGCACTTGTTTGAAAAAAAGCTTTCTGATGAGATGCTGTCTTAATTAGGTTGTTGTCGTTTTTTTCTTTCAAATTTCTATTTTATTTATTTTCAAAGAAAGGAGAAAAAATAGGCTTACACTTTACCACATCAAATGCAACCTATTATACGTATCAGTCTAATAATAAAATACACAAATACATTTGTTTTCTTCCGGGACTGAGATTCTATACTCAAAATGCATCCAAATCAACTACTTTTAGTCCCCTTATTACATCATACCAAAGGTCGCTTCCCACCCCAAGTCATGATACATCTCAGATTCCAATCCTGGGTGGTTCTCCCTCTGTATTCCTAAAGTGTCAAGCTCTCTTGTTGTTTTTTTCTTAATTGTAGCTTTATTATAATAATGCTGTTCATTTTTAGTGAGCATGACTTTTTTTTCTAAACATAAATATATTGTGAAAAGTATTTTAAATAAAAAAATTGTGGTGCTAGTGTCACAATATTTTAGTGAACAAAATTCCTATAACACCATGTGATAATGAAAATAACTATCCTAAATGAACACCATGTGATGGTGAAACTGAAGAATGTAAAATACAATTGCATTAAAATACAATCCTAAATCAACACCATGTGATAGTTAAAAATAACGAATACAATTACATAAAATACAAAATATCTTTGTATTTGCACTGTTTGCAACAGTGACTCCGCTCCCCTTTAAGAAATGCACTCACCACACTTAAATGCCTCGCATTCACATGTTTGGCATCATCACGTTTAAACCCACCCGGGTTAATAGTAATACGATATCCAACCGTGCACAACAAAAGAGGATTACTCCACATGTAAATAAAAAATGAGTTCTTCCAATAGTGAAATACCGTAAAAACAATTTATTGTAAAAACAAAATTTTCACCCATTAAACTCACATCAATCCAATTCCAGCCCACTGTAGCGGTGTATTGTGGTCACGGCGAACCTACGATGCAGCCTCTAAACCCCACCTTCACTTGCTCACTAGTCGGTATCGATACATCACATCTGGCAAAACATCATGCGTCACAGATGGTTGCCATACAGCCACGCCCCAACATGTTTCATCACAACGCACGCGCACATCCCATGTGCCTGTGACCACAACAACCACACCACTGCTCCACAAATCATGGACATATAATTTCAGCAATACATATTTAGATGTTAACCAAACATAAACATTGCATGGATTCAACTTGTAGCCGTATCTAGTTCATGTAAGAGCTAACCTTTATAGTCAGTTACAATAGATAGGACCAATGTGTATATGTAAAATCCAAACTACACCTAAACAACCTTACAAGTCTATAGGTAGACTATATAATTAATTCATATAATAAAAAAATAATAATAATAACTTCAGCTTTTACATTAGTACATAGGCAAATAAGAAAACGATCAGATAGTACACTAAAAAATTATTTACAAAACAATTGAGGTCCAGCTCAATGTTCAACTATCTTGGGTGAAGACTTTTCAAAAAGAAGATCCATCTCATTTCTCTTCGGGACAAGTCCCTAACCCGATTGGATCTTCTCCAAGATGGAAGCACACAGTCAATGCCACAAAACTGAAGCAATGTAGGATCTTGACTGTGTTTCTACTTTAAGTGCAGGGAGACACTGACCTTTTTTCTCAGCCCTGAAAGAGGGTGAGTTCTTTTTATTGAGCCAGAAACATGTTTTTTTTTCTTGTGATCTCCTGTTGCATACAATAAAGAATTACTGGCTCACAATACATCTTTGGCATTCTCATGCTTTTCACATTGTTTGGACTCTTCCAGAAACTTCAAGGATGCCAGAGCTGCCTCTGAAAAATTTTAATTAAAAAAATTCAACGGTTCTAACCCTTTTGTTTTGGGTCCAGGGCTCTACCAACATCCATGTATTTTTATGAAGCAAGCCCTGCCCCAATATATAAGAAATACATTTCAATGCAAGTTGGCATTGCAAAAGTTAACAAATGTGCTACAATTTGTGATACAGTGTTCAATTGAATCACAATGAGGGAGAGACCCCCCAACGTTTCTGGAGACTCTGCTTTCTGATATATATGGTAGGGAGTCCACCGCCCATTGGTGCACCCCCCCCCCACACCTTCATAGCCAAGTTCCTGAACTTCAGAGATAGGGATGCCATCCTCCGCCTTAGCAGGGAAAAAGGCAATATCCCATTTGGAAACAAGATGGTTGCGGTCTTCCCGGACTTTTCAGTGGAGGTACAGAGAAAGCGCAAAACCTTTATTGAAGCGAAGCGTCGCCTGCGCATCAAGAATGTGAAATATGCAATGCTGTTCCCAGCCCGCCTTCATGTGGAGGGAGAAGACAGAGCACACTTTTTTTTTGAAGATCCAGATGCAGTTATAGCATGGTTCGAGCGACGAGATGCGCACTATTAAATATACCTGCATCTTCACATGCCCTTCTACCCCTTTTTGTTTTCCTATGTTGTGCCCCCCCTTGAGAGATCCTGCCTGTGGGTAGCTGGAGAGGAGGTGGGGAACTGCATACTGAACATTGCTCACTGTTTCTACAACCCCTTAGCCCAGAGCCCTGACATGGCTCCCTCATACGGGTAGTGATTTTTTTTGTGTTCCCGCCTCTGCCCACGGCACTAAACAGCCTACACACAATCAGTTCCCTTGTTCCTGTGTGTCCCTTACAGGGAGGGGGGGGAGATACATGACTGCATGAGAACATTGCTCTCTGATCCCCTTATCCCCCCCTCTGCTTGGAATGTTGGTGTTGTGGACAGTGGAGTTGGGCGAAACCTGCCCGATGTTGCCTGCTGGGGTCCATGGCCGGACGGGTGACTACCCAGGGCACACCAAGGGGGGTTCACGGTTTCTGGCATCTCTGAAACAGTGCTTCCCCTCATAGTCGTCAAGGGATACCACTACGGATTTTGTGTTTGCTATTTATGTACACGGCCTTAGATCTGACTTTAATACTTCCCTCTGGCCAGCGGAGGGATCTACTTCATAAGCGAGCTCACTCTGATCGGTGAGCGCAGTCCTACAATAAGTCACGTAGCACAGCAAATTTTCACCCCGTGCGTTGATGTGTGCACCCTGGGTTGGACTATTTGGCCTGCGGTCGGATTTCCGATTGCTAGAGCCTATGTATATGCTGTAACACTACTCTGCTTTTTCTTCACCGTTATGCATACTGTTTATGCCATGTTGGCCGCGCCGTCGCCGCGACGATGACACAGCGACGTGCGCGACCCTGGAAGGTAAATACTTCCACGCATGCGTCGAATCACTTCGACGCATGCGAGGGATGGGGATCGCTTGGACTTATCCGGTGAGTCTGTACAGACGACCGGATCAGTCCGACGGACAGGTTTCCAGCGGATAGATTTCTTAGCATGCTAAGAAATTTTTATCCGCTTGAAAACCGTCGGCTGGAGAAATGTCCGCTGAAAAATGTACGCTAGGCCATACACAGATCCGGTCATGTGTACGAGGCCTTAGGGTATGTTTTAGGGCACTTGATCAGTTACTTTATGAGAAGTCCAAATGCAAAATGTTCTTCCTCAGACAGAGGTCATTTGAGCATGGTGAGAGAGCTGGGAAGTTGCTGGCTTACCTTGTGCACAGCGAGGAGAGACCCCCGGTGGTGATCTCCCTGCATTTCCCCTGACAACACCCTGGTGAATGCGCCTGCTCAGTTTGTAGGAATGTTTCGTGAATTTTTTACCTCTCTATATACCACCACAGTCTCGGATGACCTCTCTGTGATGGAATCCTTCCTGGCAGAGATACAAATCCCATAGCTGACTGATTCCCAGACTGGGGAGCTGGAGGAGTCCTTGACACTGGAAGAGATCACAAACGCCATAGCAGAATTTCCCACATCCAAGGCCCCGGGTTCCGATGGCCTACCGGTGGAGTTTTACTCCTCATATTCGGACTTGTTGATACCTCAGTTGCTAAAACTATACAACTCCATTTTTGAGACCTCTAATATGCCAGCTTCCATGAGAAAAGCCACCATTGTTCTGATTCCCAAGCCGTGCAAAGATCCTCACCTCCCGGAGTCTTATCGACCCATTTCCCTACTTCAGGAGGGGTTCATGCCTGGCAGAAACACGTCCTTTAACCTCCAGAGGTTGTTTATTAATCTTCAGGCCCCCCATGATAACTCAGGATCCAGAATAGTTGTTGCCTTGGACACTGCCAAGGCATTCGACTCAGTCGAGTGGCGCTATTTTTGGACCTGCTTGGGAAGGTTTGGATTGGGGCCCAGGTTCATCAAATGGCTACAGCTCCTTTACCAAAGCCCGGTGGCCAAGGTCCTGGCTAATGGCTGGCCCTCGGACTGGTTCTCTCTTCACAGGGGTACTAGACAGGGGTGCCCTCTGTTGCCGTTGCTGTACGCATTGGCGGCAGAGCCACTCGCCATAGCAATCCGTGCCCACACAGGCATTGTAGGTTTGCAGAGAGGAGGGGTGGTGGAGAAGATTAGCACATATGCAGATGACACTCTCCTTTATCTGGATGACTCGGACAGCTCATTGCCTTTGGCCTTAGCCCTTATAGAGAGTTTTGGTGCATTTTTCAGCCTGCGGAATAACTGGGACAAGTCTCAGATACTCCCGCTAGACAGCTACTCACCCACTAGATACAGGGCCCTGCTCCCCCTACAGAGAGTTAGTGTTATCAAATATCTGGGCATCAGGACACCTAGAGATCCAGGGGAATACGTTTCTCTCAACATAAACCTGCTGTTTGACATGCTTAAGCAGAAGACACAGATCTGGGCGCGTCTTCCACTGGGGGTCATGGGCTGCGTATATCTCATCAAAATGGTCCTGTTACCCAAAATCCTTTATATGCTCTGGCATTCCCCTGTTTATCTTGTTCTTAGGCATTTCATGGCGATCAAAACAGGCACAAACTCCCGTGGCACAAGCTTAAACACCCTACTGACCTGGCAGGTCTTGCTCTGCCTGACTTTAACTTTTACTATCTTGCAGCTCAACTCTCACTAATATTCCATATGGACAAAACGGACAGAGACAGGTTTTTGTATTTCCTATGCCCGGGGTGGGCCGGCCTGACCGTAGACCCCTTGGTGGCGATCACGGGGGGATGGAGAGAGGAGGTGGGTCAGCTGACTGCAAGACTCTTTTATACCAGTACAGGAGAGTGTGGTCCATAGCATCGGCAAAACTACACATACCGCTCCTAAATACCTTCACCCCCTTGTGGCATAACTCGGCCCTTCCTGAATTCAGTCAGATCCCAGACACTGGGTGGTGGAGCTCTAGAGGCATTTTCTATCTGTCCCACATTGTTGCTAATGGGAGGCTGAAATCCCTGCCTGTCTTGCAGTCGGAGTTTGCATTACCTAATCTAATGCATTTTAGATACATACAGATATTTTCAGTTGTTTCACACTTTTTTTTTTTTTCATATCCTTTATTTTCTCCAACAGATAACACAAAATGTCACAGTTATAAATACATATTCCACACATTTTAATCCGTCAATACATTTCCACTAAACCATCCTCACTCCTATTGCCCTCTCATCTGATACTCCCTCCCTACCCCCCCCCCCTCCCCAAAAAAAAAAAAAAGCCACCCCCCCCTCCCCTCCCCTTCTCTTCTCCCGAGATACTGGAAGTATGCTTTTAAATTCCTACCCGTCTACCTTTACCTTAAGTCCTTCCCTCTAAGAGTCTTAGTTTTCCTCTATTAACCCCTTTACTTCTTCTGATCTCATAAATACATTCCATCCGGACCAAGTTTCTTCATACTGTATCCTCCTGTTCTGCGCTGAATGCACCAAATCCTCCATTGCACCTACCTCCTCAATCCTTTTAAGCCAACCTGCAATAGATGGCGGGCAAACATCCCTCCACCTCAATGTGACTCCTACCCGTGCCGCATTGATCATGTGGCACACTACCGACTTCCTATACTTCTGCACCGGTACTTGTGAGCTATGTAACAGGAAGAGAGCAGGATCGTCCGGAAGCAATTCTTCTTTTTTGTTATGTATAATTCCACATGTGTTAATTCATAGTGTTGATGCCTTCAGTGTAAATCTACAATTTTCATAGTCATTAAAATAAAGAAAACTCTTTGATTGAGAAGGTGTGTTCAAACTTTCGGTCTGTACTATATGTTAAAAAGTATTAAATGTAGCCCAAACTAGGAAATATACATGATTGATTATACACATGAAAATGTAAAATGTATTCAAATTTCTTCAAGGTAGTCTCATAGTAGACACATGGTAGCTGTGACAAAACATCGATATATAGCTGTAGCTCTACGCTTGTTTTGTAGATAACTTCCACTCATCAGAAGCAAATGCGATATAGGTATGTCTGTAATAAAATATAAATACCAAATAATATAGTGACTAAAATAACAGGAAGATGGGGAACCACAACTTTATCCCCAACACTCTTACCTATAAGTAAGCTACAGTATTAAACAACATGGGTAGTATTAGTAGCTGTAGGCACTATGGGAACATCACCCCCAGAAACTGAGGTGGCGGTGACTGTGGCGGTGATTGCAGCAGCACAGCGTTGAGCAGAAAACAGGAAGTAAGCATCAATAGGGATGTCGTCCCCTATGGACGACAGCACAAACTCAGTTTGCTCCTTGCAGCCAAATGTTAGTTACCCTTGGTATGAAGTAAAAAGGAGCTAATGCTGAGAACTGATACTCCACAAATTACAGTCCTTGTGTGGTTTTCCTCTTGATAAAGCAAACTACAAACAAAATAAAAATGTGTGCGTTATCAAAAATCAAGTGAAAATGTGAAACCAAGCTGCAACTTCTTGTGAGACACACACAAAACATACACCTTTCAATAATTAAAATCCTAAATCATTGATACATAGATATAGTGAAAAAATTGGAAAATTTATATCATAAATAAAGTCCATCAAATGTAAGATGAAAAATGTATGTAAAACTGACAAACGATGCACTCAAAGAATGTGATAGGAGAAAGATGACTTCCACTGAAAAACACACTGCCGCTTACCGACTTCCATTGATCTCCTACCATGGGAAATCAGAAGCACTTTTGGCTAAGGCTCCATGTACACGGGACGTTTTTACAACTGCTCCTAAATGATTAAACTTGACAGATAGTAACCCACGTTTAAAACATCAGTTTTGCCGCGTTTACATGCCGCGTTTGCATTTAGAAGCGTTTCTAAAAAGCAAAAAAAATATTTATTTAAATGGACAAAAATGAAAAACGCCTATAAACGAAAACGTGGCTAAACACCGGTACAGCGTTTAGTCGCTTTTGGTGTCTGAAACGTGGAAATCTCCAGCGTCTGAACTCATGTTTTTGCTTTCAAAGAAACGCTGTTAAAAGCAACTGCCTAAAAACTACTGTAAACGAGACTGTGTACATGGTCACATGGTCACATAAGATAACATTGAATGTGTTCAGGGGCAGTTGAAAAAAAGGTCCAACTGCCTCTGATTGTCCGCTTAACAGCAGCAGTGGACATGGGGCCTAATACCCCGGCTTTTGGTAAACACAGCAATGGTCACAGCATCTTCCTGGATTGTACCACTCAAAAGAACTTATTGCCACATGATCCCCATAAAGAAATAAAGGCTTCCATAATGTAAAATCTTTACGGTAACTTAATAGGTAAAAAAAAAGTATTGCACTTACAATTAGGTAGAACATACAAAGCATAAAAATCAAGCCGGCCAGCTCTCCAATGCAGCCTATTACTTCGGGTCCTGAGTGAACGCGGTGAGGTGAGCATGTCACTCCCCCCTATGCGTTTAGTCAGAACTGATCTCGTCCAGGGGCTAAAATATAAAGCAAACTGTTGCACTTAATTTACTCCTAAACTCATAATAAATGTCTCTTGGATTAACTTCTTATTCTGAGACTTATTTGCACAAGATGAAGATGATGTCCATGCGAATGATACAGTGTTTAGCAACTTACATGACTGCAGCTTTTAATCACATGGGCTGTTTTTCCTTTTCCAATATTTTAGCGCAGTTTCTTTCCAATTTTCTATAGCTTTTATTCATATAACTCACCCTAAGCTACTTATCTTACACACAACACAACTGTTGAATCGTGATGACACCCTCACATTATATATCATATTACTAATGCACTTGTTGAAGTACTTGACTTACCTTTTGCATTAATGGCCAAATCAAGTACGCTGCAATAAGGTTTCCACTTTTCAAACTTGTCATTACTGGCTGTTTGTTATAACAAGTCTGCATTAGTATTAAGTAAATCCCAATTGGTATTTGCTTGGCTTTTTTTGCCAAGTGACATTGGTCTACCCTTAACCCTGGGAGAAATTGACACTTTTGTCCAAGAAAATCATGGCTTTCATTAATTTAACTAATCTAATCATAATTAACAAGCTTCTCTACGATCTATGTTCCTTCCCCATTAAAAATCCCATTAAAATGCTATATAAGTGAAATGGGCGATCTAGCTGAAGATGTGAAAGAAGCTCATCTTTGAGTGATGAATACAGCTGCCTTCAAATGTCACTTTTCTCATTAACTTGTTCATTAATTGCAACATCTGTTTTGTACCATTATGAAACACATGGGAAGAGAATCAGAAATGAAACAGAAGGTTTTAATGTGCAAATTAATTTTAATATTGTATGCCTAATATACCAAAGAGGTGTTCAGGTATTAAAAAGAAAAAAAAATGCCAAAATGAATCAATACCATCAATGTTGTTTTGGTTTATAATTAATATAATTTACAAAAGAGAAATTGATTCAATTTAATGGGAATTTGCATGCTTCAGTAAATGGGTTTTGATGCATATGAACAATTATATTACAGGGTGTGCCTTGCAAATACTGAAGAAACACACCAGAGAGTTTTCACCATCCAAAAGGAAATGCTGGAACAAAAAGAAAGTGTGCACCCGGGTGTGTACTATATACCAATGTAAATTTTGGCCTAAAAAATCAAGACTATCCTAATACTCAGTTTTAGTAAACCACCAGAGGTTCAAGAAGGGAAGAAAAGTTTACAGATTTGTTCCTCCTCCTAATGCTTCCTGGTTTCTGGTCTAGGCCAAAACTATTTTATACATCCCAGAAGTCTTCATGGGAATTTTTATTTTCATCTGAAGGTGGGGATTAGGGGGTTTCTCAGCTAAGTACACCCTCCTGCCTTCATGCCTGAGCAATAGGCAGATTCATTTTAAGAAATTAACATGAGTCATCTGCCCTATCTCAAGATGGCAGCAGCTAGAAATGCTAGGAGATGTTTTTTAAAGTGATTTCTCAACAGAATAAAGCATAGAGACATGGATGGATGAGTGAGTTTGCTTTGAATATTAAAAACAAATTAAACAGCTCAGATACAGTTAAGTGTCACTTTAAGTACTTGCCGACCTGCCGCCGTCGTTTTACGGCAGTAGGTTGGCTCCCCTGCGCGAGAGCCCGTAGCTCTACGTCGGCTCTCTCGCAGGATACTAGGGGCACACGATCGCCGCCGGGCACCCGCGATTGCTCGTAAACACACAGCTTCGGGTCCTGTCAGGTCCTGCTTTGTATTGGTATCGCATAGTACAGTCTCTTACCTCCTTTTATGGGTTCCCCCGCCAATGCTTCCCACTGCTCTTCTGTGAGTGTCCCCATAGCAAGTCAGCTTCTATGGAGTCTCTTGTGTGGGTGCACTCCCAAGCCTCACAGGGTTTACATGACAGCAGTAGGAGCCAATGGCTCCCTATCCTACAATCACTAAGGGTGAATGAAGCTGCACCTTTGCCAACCAAGGCGAAGCCTCTTTCCTCCCAAAGAGACATCTATAAAAACGAAGTGCTAGAACCTTTCTCCAACTATAAGGCCTGAGAAGAGAAATGTTCTTTGTCAGAAGTTGCAGAACACTGCCCTCTAACGGCAGCGTCCCGATATAGCAAGTGCAGCGCAGTCCAGGCTCAAAAGTAGAACAAAATCAGGAGAAAACTCTCTCTTCTTTTACTTTGTGGCTTGCAATATTAAATTTGAAAGAACAGTGTGCTTACATTAAAGGTATGGTTATTTAAAAGTAAGCATAACAATCTTTGACAAGGGCAGAAAAACAGTGTATACCGAGCACATGAAATGAGCACTGATAATGTAAAGTATAAAGGGCATTGGCAACCAATTAGAAATAATTTCTTGCTCGGGCTCAACTATACAATTACAATTAAATAATCACAATTAAATCTTTACAATGGAATGCATCCATGGTATCACAGGTAATTATTATTATTATTGTTATTAAGCACACCCCCATAGATTTTTTTTTTAAATATAGTTTTATGCTACTATAACAGGAGCCTTGCATCACCATAGACAATAAACAATCTACTATCTGTATCATTTATGGAGTGTTACTAATTCAGTTTTTGCGTGTCATTTTTAAACACATTTTAATAATATGGAAAACCACATAAATTGGCTATTTCCTTGTGTTGAAGTTATGTCATGCAAAGAACACACCAAAGCTCCAGCAATGATAAAGGTTTCTAATCCAGAAAAATTAATATAATCTGCCGTCCTCTTGTGGTACCAATCACAAATGAATGCAACATTTGTAAATGCATCATCGACACAATTCCTTCATCTTTGGAATGTGCCTACGTTTCACACAAACTTTAATTCACAAACATTTGGGGCCCAGATGCCTAAACAGGCAAACAAAAGGGAGTGGATTGGCCAATAAGTAATTAATGCCTTCCAGTACAAATGCTGCGCCAAATAAATAAATAATATACAAAGCATATGCCTGCATACCATACACAGGATCAGAACCAGAGAAGTTTGCAATTGTTGTCATCACAATGTTTATATATATAATTTATATATATAAAATTTGCATACTAATTGCTAACATTTTGTGCAAGCTTCTAAAGCCTGGTACACACTATCGGATTTTCCACAGACAAAGCGTAGGACTTTTGTCCGAAGGGCGTCGGCCATGAACTTTTGTTGCATACAAACAGCAAAAATTGTCGGCTAACAAACACGAAACAACGTGGTTTTTCAGCTCTTTAGCACCACCCTTTGGGAAACTTCTGCTAATGTTGTATTATGGTTAGCATTGCTTCTGAGCATGCGTGTTTGTACTTTGGATTTTTTTCCGAAGGACTTCTGTACACACGATCGGATAATCGGACATCACACATTTGTTGTCGGAAAATTTTAAAGCATGCTATCCAACATTTGTTGTCGGAAAATCTGACAACAATTGTCCGATGGAGCATACAAAGGGTTGGATTGTCTGACAAAAGCCTGCCATCACACAATTCCCTGCTAGAAAATCCAATCGTGTGTATGGGCCTTTAGACCCCTTTCACACATATGTATCGTTCATTTCATCAGTTCAGTCAGGTAAAAATGGATGAAAAATGACTGAACTGAACTTCACACATTGTATATTGCTGGTTGCCACCATGTCCTTAACAACCGATGAGTCATCAGCTGTCAGCACAAGATTCCCCGCTGACAGCTGAATGTGAAAATCTAGTATAGATTCGGAGGGGACCACCCATGCTAAAAAAAGTTAAATGGTGTGGGGTCCCCCCAAAATCCCTTTTCGACTCTTTTTCAAGCATGCAGCCCAGTAGACCAGGAAAAGGAGAGGATTGAGCGCCCCCCCCTTCTAAACCATACCGAGCTGCATCCCCTCAACAAGGGAGGGTTAGTACTTTGGGGCACCCCAAAACACCTTGCCCCCATGTTGATAGGGACAAGGACCTCTTTCCATTCCCAACAATCCTGGCCGGTGGTTGTTGGGGTCTGCGGGTGGGGAGCTTATCGGAATCTGGAAGCCCTGCTTAACAAGGGGACCCCCAAATCCCAGCCCCCCATTTATCCCAAAAAGCAGTGTACTGTAAAAAAAAAATTGCTTTGAGCTGTCTTCTCCCAGTGCCATCTTCTCCCAGTGCAAAAAAACAAACAAAAAAGCTGCTGTTCTCCTGAGGCTCCATTCCTCCGTTGTGTTGTCCTCCGCTGTCTGACATCTCTTATATAGCCATGGGGCGAGGCTGTCCGATAACATAACTTGGAGAGCCTGCCCCTTGTGACGTCATCTGATGGCCACGCCCCATGGCTATATAAGAGATGTTAGACAGCGGGGGATAACACAATGGAGGAAAACAGCCACAGAAGAAGAGTGGCTTATTTTTCTTTAATCTGGTAACTGGCAGGGAGGAATAAAATGGCAACGGGAGAAGATAGCACCAGGAGAAGACGACAGCAGGAAAAGATGGCACCGGGAGAATACAGCACTGGAAGAAGACGGCACCGGGAGAAGACAGCTCATGGCTATTTTTTTAATAACCGCCTCTTTTTTTTTCACTGCTTTTTGGGGTGCATGGGTAGGGGTATGATGTACCCGATAACCATTAACATAGGGGGGGCCGGGATCTGTTAAAGGGGGTTCCAGATTCCGATAAGCCCCCAGCCGGAAGACCCCTAAAACCACCTGTCAGGGTTGTCAGGAAAAGGCCCTTGTCCCCATCAACATGGGGGCAAGGTTTTTGGGGAACAGAGTTTAAAAAGGTATGTCAGCGGATCGGATGTAAGTGGATATCGTCCGCAAACATCAGTTTTTTTGCCCGTTCTGTTTTTTTGAAAAATCTGACTTTTATCCGTTAAAAAACACAGATGTTGATCGAGGCGGACAAAAACGGATGGAAATGAATGATCATAAGTTGTCATCCGTTTTTCCATATGCATTGATGTCCGTTTTTCAACGGATGGATGAAAAACGCATGAACAGTCCGTATGTGTGAAAAGGGCCCAAGGCTACATTCACACTGAGCAAACAGTTTGCTGCGTTCAGAGGAAGCTAAATGCCACCTTTACATCCAGCTTTATGCTGTGCTATGACCACATATAAATTGGCCAATTAGCTGTGGCCAGTTGATGTGCAGCCAGAAATGTAAGTGAAATGCCATGTCTGGATGCAATTTATCTGCATCCAGGGTCGGTCATGGGATCTTTATATGTAATCATCCTGATGAATGGTTATATGTGAACAGCGGCAGTGCCAGCCATTTATTTGTACAGAGTATAAATATGACATCCGCCACTGCTGGCCCTAGCAATTCACATACACAGTGTGCATGCAACGTTTAGCTCAGCTGACTGTTAAAGTGGTTGTAAAGTCACTAATCACAAATCCTGGAATCCCCTCTGTTACAGTAAAGATATACTGTGTAGTATTTGTGTTTTTAAATAATATGCAGTGAAATACCTTATTTCAGAGTGCTGCTGTGCACTCACATGACCGCCCAGCGCTCCCTTTCCCTGATCTGAGATCTACAATGGGAGTGGCTGAGATTCCCCATTGATATCAGCCAGAAGGAGAGGAAGAGAGTGGTGGGAGGTCACATGAGTGGACAGCGCCGTTATGAAATAAGGTATTTTGCTGCATAAATTTTAAAACACAGATACTGCACAGTATACTGTATCTTTCTGTGACAGAGAGGGTTACATGATTAGGGATTAGTAATTTCACAGCTATAGCTGTGGGAGGGGAGGGGCGGGTAGGAGATGGCTTACACACAGACTCCCGAGCTGACAGGCAGGGAGGGAGGGGGAGAGACTGCGGAATGACAGGGCCATGTAAACTGACCACGGTATTATGGATCAGCAGCCATGATTACTGTGATCAGGACACTAAGGGGGACACAGAAACAGTAAGGATCAACCAGGTAACATATAGCATAGCAAGGGATAAATGACAACGCACAAGAACTATGCTGTATATCCTGCTTTAAAGGAACAGAATCATTTTTTTTTAGAGTTACAACCACTTTAAGCAGACAGCAAATACTTTTACCTAGCAGTCTCTCTATTAAGCAGAGCAACCAAAAATATAATACACTAATCCTAGCACCTACCTAGGAGGGTGCTACACATGAATACATTTTACATTGAGGGTCTCGCTGAAGCTAATTTAATGCCATCAGAGCACAGATTTCACCTACATTCTGAAAGCAGTGTTTACCCACCTCTGAATGCAGCAGACTTCCAATGGCCTCAAATGTGAATATGGCCTAAGATTATCAGGTTGGTTCTAAAAAGAAGATGTCAGCTGCAGTTTTGCTGCACTGGAACCAGCTTATACAAAACAGTTAAAAACCTTTCCAAGGCATAGATGTTCAAAGAGGATCTTAGTACTAGTGATGGTAACAGTAATAAGTTCCTAAATCAGGCAAACCGAAAATCAATTGTTTTTCCTTCCTTCTGCCATTATCACACCCTCTTCCCCCCAAAAAAGTTGGTACAGACACCGTATGAAGGCATCTAAAGGTGCCTACCATGATCCTGGAGAATTAAGTATTGTGGTAGAAGCATTTGAAGCTTCTCTTCAACCACTTTGCATATTATTTTATATATACTGTGATTCTGTACTTGCCAAATATGCTGCAGAAATCTTCATCCACTAAGTCTGACTGCAGCCATTTTAACTGTGGGCAGCTGTAACTGCTGCATGTTCACTTCCTGGATTTACACAGACACACAGAGATACACCTCTAGCTCTGCAGCCATGCAGCTCTCATTGGCCCTCTTAGGACTCATCCACCCTCTTGCGAACTCTAGGCTTATTACCAGACAAGAAACAGGAAGTGGGCTGTATAAGGTATTTACTAGCAGAAAACATTAAACAGCAAAAGTAAAGTCCACAAAACAACTGCCCACATAGGGGACTTTTGCCAGCAAAACAGATAACAGAATATTCCGAGCCACTTGGCTCTCACTTTAGCAGCACTGCTGCTCTTTTCAATGGTTCCTCAGAACGTCTTATCCAGCTCTCCTGGCTCTCTGCTGCACAGGCCTACTCCCTGGCTTCACAATAGGGGTTTTCCTGACACCCTAGGCTTTCTCACACCTCTGAGACCTCCAAATTCCCTCAGTCCTCTGGACTCACCTAGTCATTTCAACTCTCCCATTCATCCAGACTTAGCTGTTCCAGCTCTCTGAGGCCCCGTACACACGACAGAGGAACTCGACGTGCTTGGCACGTCGAGTTCCTCGTCGAGTTTTGGGATGAAGCCGCCGAGGAGCTCGGCGGGCCGCCTTCTCCCATAGAACAACGAGAACAACGAGAAAATAGAGAACATGTTCTCTATTTTCTCGTCGAGTTCCTCGGCGGCTCCATCGAGCCAAAACTGTACAGACAACAGAGTTTCTCGGCAGAATCCGGGTTTTGACCGAGTTTCTCGGTGAATTCTGCCGAGAAACTCTGTCGTGTGTACGAGGCCTCAGTCCTGTGGGTAAGGAATCTCTCCTCCAACAAGGAGTGCTGTCTCCTGAATAGAGCTCGTCTCCAAGTAGGAAAATGCCTGTCTCTGGGATGGAGCAAACACCTCTCTCCTGTTACACTTACACAGCCTGCAGGTCCCCAGTAAGACATGGACACAGCATTGAAGGCGTGGCTGAATGCTTATTCATTCTCCTAAGCAGAGTCTTGACATTTCTGAGTAGTGTAGGAGGTTGCCCTTACCTCGAAACCCCTACAAGTTTCTGTTGACCCAATGCTACAATTGAACTGCCTCAATTGCCAATAGAAATACACAGTAGTCAGGAAAAGGCAAGCAACCCTAAGCACTCTGAAGAAGTGTCAGAGGCTGCTGGTTTTTTTTTTGGTGGGGGGGGGGGCTATAGATTGAGTTTTAATATGCATGCCTGATGGTAGGAAGATTTATCATTGACACTAGGGTGTACTGTCTCTGCCAAACCTCTTGCTATCTGCCACTTCGGGAGGGGCCCCTCCATTCAGGAGCAAAGAGTGTTTTGTTCACCTGCATGTATGTCTGGCTGTGCTGCCCAGGAGATCCCCTTATATCCCTCCTGGTAGGGTGACAAAACATGAACAACTGTACATTTGGAAACAATATGGCCCGGATTCAGAAAGGACTTATGACGGCGCATCTCTAGATACGCCGTCGTAAGTCCAAATGCGCGCCATCGTATCTATGCGCTTATGCAGGAACTGAGATACGCCTGAATTTTTCAAGATACGACCGACGTAAGTCTCCTTACGCCGTCGCAACTTGGGTGCATATTTACGCTGGCCCCAAGGGGCGCTTTCGTAGATTTATTTGTCGAATATGCAAATGACCTAGATACGTCGATTCAGAAATGTACTTGCCCGTCAGATTTAGCTACGCCGTTTACGTAAGGCGTATGTCCGGCGTAAGTTTACACCCCACATAGCAGGGGTAAGTCATGTTAAGGTATGGACGTCGGAAACGTTGGAACAGCGTCGTATTTTACGTTGTTTGCGTAAGTCGTACGTGAATGGGGCTGGGCGTAGGTTATGTTCACGTCGACAAAGCATTGAGCCGACGTATCTTAGGGAGCATTTGCGACGTGATTCTGAGTATGCGCGCGCATGCGCCGTTCGATCGGACATGCATTTACATGGGGTCACGCTTCATTACAATACTACACGCCCACTGCCTTGCTACTTTGAATTACAGGGCTTACGCCGGCCCATTTACGATACGCCAATGTAACTTTGGGAGCAAGTGCTTTCTGAATACAGTACTTGTCTCTCAATGTTACATCGGCGTAGCGCATAGGAGATGCGTTTACGCCCGCTCAAAGATACGACAATGTATCTGAATCCCGGCCATCGTGTTTTTATTCACCAAAGAGAGGACTGTATCCCCCTCTCAGTGGTGAATGGCTGTGTGTAGTTAGAATGTACAGATAGGATGTGTGTTTTTGTTGTCTGTATCTTCCTTTAGGAACGCCAGGGATGTGACGGCTGTCCATCTCCACCGCGGGAACAGATGAAGACCTGTGTGAGTCAGATTATTCCTCTTGATGGAAAAATGCTCTTGCTCCACTTGTATGTACCTAGCTGCAGGGACCTGTAGTTAAGAATTTATTTTCAAATAATTTACAGTACAGTGTAAATATGTGACCAGAATGTACATATTATATTTTTGTACTTAATTTATTTATTGCATAACCCCGTCCAAGTTTTCTCTCTTCCCCCATCCAACCTATTTTATGGGAAGCCCTATACTCCTGGGCCCAAATTTTTTTCCACACCTGGGGACCAGCTGTAATTTGGTGGGAGTTGAATGTAGCAACCTCTACCATAGGTAGGTGTTAGAGGTGATGATTTTTGTGGGGTAGCTGCCAGGCAGGTAAATTTAGGCAGGCCTATGCTTCAGGCTAGGCCTGCTTGTTTTGATCCGGGAGCAGGGAGTGGTTAGTGTAGCAGTGGGTGTGACCAGTTGTGTTTCAGTTCTTGGGCGCCTGCTTCAGGGAAAATGTTCTGGAATAGGGCTGAGGATTGGGCGCCTCGGAGGAGGAGCCTGGGAGCTGGGAGGGAGTCTCGTCCTTACATGGTCATGGAAGAGGTGTCCTGGAGCAGAGGGGCTGGAGGAGTGATCCGGTTAAGTTCTTCATCATGGACTCAGGGCAGGAGAAGGTCGGTGAGTGAGGCACAGTGGATATCTGGAGGAGGCATGCCAGGGGAGCTGGGTGCAAGGCCAGAGGAGAGACTGTGGGGTTTTGTGTCAAATCAATGGGGGCACATAATTTGCAAGTCAGGCTAGCTGGGATCAGTAGTCCACCAACCAATGTAAACTGCTAACTACTAGGCCTTAAGAAGGGGTACTGCAGGCCCCTGGCCTATCAACAGTTCAGCAAGTCAGCAAGCATATAGAACTATTTAGAGTAATCCTTTATGTAAAGTGAAGATGATGAGGCAGAAAAAGACTAATCGTTTACAGTGTTAGCTTTTGCAGGAGGAGAGGAGTCCTGAGAGCAACAGTCTGCAGGAGTTGATGCAGAGGAGAAGCAACAGTCTGCTGGAGTTTATGCAGGGGAAGTGACTGTGATTATTAGAGTTTATCAGTTCTTCCAAAGCTCAATTTTTTAAACCAATTCATCAAATATGATGGCAAAGTCATCTGATCTATGGGCATCCCATATCCCCTTTCCCCAACCAAGTTATATCCCAAATAAACAAAAACAAAACAAAGCAAATGACTGTCCATTGACTCTGAGAGTGATATGTGGAGGTCTGGCAGCAGGGTGATATGGTGGATGTCAGTAACTAGTAGCAACCATCCGCTACATATTCAAACATAATTGCCAAAGCATGCTGGCCATGAGAACATAATTCTTCTTTGGCTACTTGATATTGCAATATTTCACTATGCCCAATCTTTAAATAATATTTTGCTAGGAAAGGAAGAATGCAAATATAAATAACAAATGAAAAAACACATTATATTTCATCTTTCTTAAAAGGACACAAGAAACAAAACCCGATACTGTACTTGGCTGCAGAGGCGGCTCTCTAATTAGGCAAATGAGGTGGCCGCCTAAGGCCTCGCACTCACAGGGGCCTCGCGGCCGCCTCATTTGCCTCTCAGGCTCCAGGACTATCTGTAACAGCCATGCGGGCACACAAGCAGCCGAGCTGCTCCTTCAGACCACGCCGCTCATCTGGCATCTCCCTCCGCGTCTGGCCGGCTGCCTATCCCTGCCCTTGTGACATTCTGTGAAGGTAAAGGAGGAGCTCCGGTGGATCATGGATCCCATCCCCAGCGCCTGTTGCAGCCTGACCGACCGCCCAGAGAAAACGTGAGTACCTGGCCGGCCGCACCGCACCTCACCTCTGTGTGCCTGGATAGGAGGAGCGGCGGGCCGGGGACAGCTTCACATGGAGGAACTGATCTTTCCATATTCCTCCTGCAGCCGCAGAATGGCCGCTTCTTCTACGGGCGTTTATTGGCTGCAGAAAGAATATGGAAAGATCAGTTCCTCCATGTGCAGCCAGCCCGCCGCTCCTCCTATCCAGGCACACAGGAGTGCGGTGCGGCCGGGTATTCACGTTCTCTCTGGGCGGTCAGCCAGGCTGCAACAGGCGCTTGGATGGGATCCATCCGCCGGAGCTCCTCTCTGATACCCGTGCTAGCTGGCTCCCGCACTGTGCTGTGCAGTACCCCCCACTGCTCCCCCATGCCCCCCCCTGTGCCCCCCAGTCCCCCACTGTGCTCCCCAGTCCCCCCCACTGCTCCCCAGCTCTCCCCCAACTGTGCTGTCAAGTCCCCCCCACTGTGCTGTTCAGCCCCCACTCCCCCTTGCTCTCTCCCCACTGTGCTGTGCAGTACCCCCCAGCTCCCCCCATGCTCCCCCCCACTGTGCTGTCCAGCCCCCCCCACTGCTCTCCCCCCACTGTGCTGTCCAGTCCCCCCCACATTTCCCCAGCTCCCCCCACTGCCCCCCAGCTCCCCCCATGCTCTCCCCCTCCCACTGCTCCCCAGCTCCCCCATGCTCTATCCCCACTGTGCTGTGCAGTCCCTCCATTGCTCCCCCAGCTCCCCCCCACTGCTCCCCAGCTCCCCCTTGCTCTCTCCCCAATGTGCTGTGCAGAACCCCCCACTGCTCCTCAACTCTTCCCATGCTCTCCCCCCAACTGTGCTGTCAAGTCCCCCCCACTGTGCTGTCCAGCACCCCCATTGCTCCCCAGCTCCCCCCCACTGTGTTGTCCAGTCCCCCCACCCCCCACTGTTCCCCCATTCTCCCCCCCACTGTGCTGTCCAGTCCCCCCCCACTGTTCCCCTGCTCCCCAGCTCCCCCCCACTGTGCTTTCCAGTCCCCCCACTGCTCCTCAGCTCCCCCCCACTGTGCTGTCCAGTCCCCCCACTGCTCCTCAGCTCCCCCCCCACTGTGCTGTCCAGTCCCCCCACTGCTCCCCAGCTCCCCCATGCTCCCCCCACGGTGCTGTCCAGTTCCCCCACTGCTCCCCAGCTCCCCCCATGCTTTCCCCCCCACTGTGCTGTCCAGCCCCCCCCCATGCTGTCCCCCCACTGCTCCCCAGCTCCCCCATTCTCTCCACCTCCCACTTTGCTGTCCAGTCGTCCCTCCCCCCAGTGCTCTGTGCTCCCTGGCTTCCCCACAATGATATCCCCCCACAGTGCTCTCTGGTCCTCCCTGTCTCCCCCATACTCTCCCCCTGTGCTCCTTGGCTTCCCCAACAGTGCTCTTCAGCCCCCCAGAGCTCTCTGCTCCCCCATGCTCTCTAACCCCCCCCCAGTTCTACCTGCACCCCCAGTGCTCTCTGCCCCCTGTGTTGTCCAGTTCCCCCCGTGCTCCCTGGCTCCCCCTGTGCTTTCAACTTCCCCGTGCTCTCTAGCTGCCCCCCCACAGTGCTCTCCAGCCCCCACAGTGCTCTCCAGCTCTCTCCTTGTGCTTTCCAGCCCCCACTTTTCTCCCTGGCTCCCACTATGCTAACCAGCTCCCCCCCAGTGCTTTCTAACTTCACCCACCCCCCCTGTGCTCCCTGGCTCCCCTAATGCTCTCCACCACACTGTGTTATCCAGCTCCCCTGTGCTCTCCATCCCCCACCCTCCCTATGCTCTTCTGCCCCTCCCCCAGTGCTCTCTGCCCCACCAGGCTCTCCACTTCCACCAGTGCACCCCCCTCACGTGCTCTCCGTCACCCGTTTTCTTTTCTGGCCTCCTCACCCCCGGGCCGCTTTGCTACGTTCCCCCCTCTTTTCCCTTTGGCTGCTGCTGGGGTCTCTAAGGCTGGAGAGCGGGGAAGGAACCTCTATCATGGGCTGCTCAGTCTATATTTTTCCCAGTCCGGTCCTGGCAAGCAAATTGAGCAGCGAGGCTTGCAAGGATCGAGGATAGGCTGACTGGGGCCGGAAAACGAGGACGGGTGGAAGGTAAAGGTGACCAGGGACCACTCCATCTCACAGCAAACAGGTCCTCTGGAAGGAGCAGGACACTGTCCCCACCCAGAATGAGAACTGACCCTGCCTGCTGCTGGCCGTCATGAACATCCTGCTGGCATGGAAGGTACCGTACCAAGCATCACACATAGCTTCCCACAAACAGGCACTGCAGACTGGGACATGGTACACAGGAGGGGCTTCAGACAGGGACGGGGCTAGAGATCTCCCTCTCCCTCTCTCCGTCTCCCTCTCCCTCTCTCCGTCTCCCTCTCCCTCTCTCCCTCACCTTCTCTATCTCCCTCCCCTTCTCTCTCTCCCTCCCCTTCTCTCTCTTTCCCTCTCTTCTCTCTCCCCCCTCTCTCTCTCCCCCCTCTCTCTTCCCCTCTCTCTCTCTTCCCCTCTCTCTCTCTCCCTCCCCTCCCTCTCTCCCTCCCCCTCTCCCCTCCCTCTCTCCCTCCCCTCTCCCCTCTCTCTCTCCCTCCCTCCCCTCCTTCTCTCTCCTCCTCTCTCTTCCCCTCCCTTCTCTCTCTCCCCTTCTCCCCCCCCCTTCTCTCTCTCCCCTCCTTCTCTCTCTCTCCCCTCCTTCTCTCTCTCTCCCCTCTGTCTCTCTCTCTCCCCTTCTCTCTCTCCCTTTTCTCTCCTCCTCTCTCTCTCCCCTTCTCTCTATTTCCCCCCTCTCCTCTCTCTCTCCCCCTCTCCTCTCTCTCTCCCCCCTCTCCCCTCTCTCTCTCCCCCCTCTTCCCCCTCTCCATCTCTCCTCCCTCTCTCCCCTCTCTCTCCTCCCTCTCTCCCCTCTCTCTCTCTCCCCCTCCCCCTCTCCTCCCTCTCTCCCCTCTCTTCTCTCTCTCCCCCCCTCTCTCCCTCCCCCTCCCTCCCCTCCCTCTCTCTCAATTCAGTTCAATTTCAATTCAAATAAGCTTTATTGGCAGGACCAAATACATCTCTCTCTTCCTCTCTCTCTTCCTCTCTCTCCCTCTCTCTTCCCCCCCTCTCTCTCTCTTACTCTCTCTCCCTCTCTTCCTCTCCTCCTCCCTCATTGTCCTCTCCCTCTCACCCTCTCTCTCTCTCTTTGCACTGGGATCCCCCCACTCTCCCTCTTCTGTGGATGTGGAATGATTCAGTGACACCCCCTTCCCATTCTCCCAAGGCACAGGGGAAAACCCTAGAGGGGTTGTCACCTTGCTGGGTCCCAGATGTTGTATTGGCTGCATATGTCTGATGGGTGAGGAGGGTGCCCTGGAAGTGGTGCTGATTGCCTGTGTTCTAGATCCACGCATCTTTCTGCAGACATTTTTACTTGCTTGAATTTTTTTTATCCATTATGGGCGTGATTGGGGCCTTGTGTCAAACTTTTGCCTAAGGCCTCACAAAGCCTAGAGCCGCCTCTGCTTGGCTGTAACATGGGGACTACAGCAGGATGGGCTTGGTCATTCATGTCATGTATTTTTAGATTGTTAGATCCCTTTTGTAAAGGAAAACTCAATGTTTGACTAGGACTTTTTTTACCATAAGGCTCCATGCACACAGGATGTTCTTAAGCGCCTTTCTGGCCATTGGACTGTGTAGCGCCCGGCTACTTTCATAGCAGGTGCTCTTGTAAATTTAGAAGGGGGTCAGAGAGTTAATTGACCCTGACCATGTTTATTTAGCTAAATTTGATGCCTCTGTTCCAGCTCTGGCTGTACTGTGGGCCCGTGCTGCTGTCTGGGGGACTTCAGGCACCCCCCAGACTGTAGGTGGCAGCAGTAGGAGTCAGGGTCGGGAGGATACTTCTCCTCGGCAGCCAATCAGGAGGGTTGATCCTCTCGCTGTGCATGCTGGGGAGGGTTATTTAGGGGGCAGACATCATTGGTTGGGCGTCGTCGCCCCGCCGCTCTCCACCTGAGCAGTTGTCCCACCACCCTGTGTGTGGCCTTCTTGGCCGGGGTGTGTGTCGCAGTGTTCCTGGCTCCGGGGCGGAGAATGGTCTATGTGGACAGCTTTACCCCGGATGCCTGCATACTTAGATGTGCCTGTTTTAATCATCAACCATGTGAGTTGCTAAATGTTGCACCTTCATTAAATGTAACCATATTGCTATACTTAGAGGCCCCTTTCTTCTCTTTTATACTTTGTAGCTCCTGCTGGATTTTGCTTCTCTCCTCCCTTGTGGAGGCTTCAATTTGTGGATGGACATTTTATGGTTACACAACCTATCACATTGCTATAATCTTTTTATATGGCCATAAACTAAAAGATATATGAATAAATGGTTGTGGAACACATTATCTGAGTTTCCATTATTTCTTATGGGAAAATTTGCTTTGACATTTAAGTGCTTTGGATTACAAGTATGTTTTCGGAATGAATTATGCTTGCAATCCAAGGTTTTACTGTATATATGTAGCACTACCCCCGAAGGAGCTGCTGGTTTAGATTTGGGTCTGTCGTTACCTTACTGTTCACCATGTTTTTCCTAGGGGTCCTTCTTGAAGAGTTACAAATGTCCACACCAACACTTGGTTTCCTTTTCTTCAAATGTTTTATTAAACAAGTTCCTTTAGAGGGACAGAGGGTTAGGGAAGATTCAGGCACCTTGCTTTGTGGATTATGGGTATAATCTTGGATCCAGAGGGCAACTGTCCCACACTGGATTCAGCGACCACCGGATAGGCCTCTGTCACTGGCCTAGCAGCCGGTGCGAAGCTCACTCAACAGTCTCTGCCACAGACTTGATGAATACTGTTGAGTCGTTACACGGTCCTCTGCCATAGGATCATGTAACTACACAAACACTTTGCAAAGTTCCAAAAAAGATTACACAGCTCACGAAGTTAGGATCTTTCAGCCGAGTCAGCCACAGGTAAATTGGCCAGGATGCATTCTCTAATTGAATCCTCAATTATTCGGCTTCTTCCTGCAGAGAAGACAGCTCAGGACCATCCCTGGACTAGTGGGCCCCCCAGAAACTTCTGGGCCTACTTTCAGTAGAGGTGCCTCGGGCCAGCAGGCCCCGAGACCAAAAGGTTGCTAATACATCCCTGAGGCCAGAAGGGCCACCAGGTCAGGATCGAAAGACCCCGCCAGAACGGCATCTGCCCCTTAACCACCTAACCCCCAGACCATATTGCTGGACAAAGACCAGAGCACTTTTTGCGATTCGGCACTGCGTCGATTTAACTGATAATTGCGCGGTCGTGCGACGTGGCTCCCAAACTAAATTGGTGTCCTTTTTCCCCACAAATATAGCTTTCTTTTGGTGGTATTTGATCACCTCTGCGGTTTTTAGTTTTTGCTCTATAAACAAAAATAGAGCGACAATTTTGAAAAAAAAAAATATTTTTTACTTTTTGCTATAATAAATATCTCCCGGCAGCTGGTCGGCAAGTAGTTAAGTACCCCTTCCCAGAATGCACAGCGACGGGGACCATGCCATTGAGCTGTTTCTGGGCAAAAGGCACCCAATACACCCAGCCCATTGCAATTCCAACCTTGACCCCTGGTGAGAGCGACACCCACAGTCAGGTGGAAGATGCGCAACACAGCCGAGCTATGGACCCATAATTTGGCATGAAAATCTGAGATAAACTACAGCTCAGATAACTACATTTACAAAATGGCACCTACTCAACAGGAGCAGGGCACTACACATATATAGATATATATCTACAGTACAATCAGATTGTATAACGTATGGCCAGCCATGTGAAGGTACTTTTGGTAACTTCGCTCAGAGTGAGGGAGTAATGTTAGTATGAATGGGCACTTGGACAGGTAAGAATAACATGCATTATTTTACAGGAGCGTTTTGAATTTTTTTTTTGAGTGGCCGAGTTGGTTTAATTTGCTGTAAACTGTATCCAATATGTCCACAGCTAAACCTATTTTACATAATCATTACTAGAGGATGCTTTGGGTGTACTACGCTGCAGTTTAACTGCACATTAGAATTCATAGCATAGAGCTAAACTGCAAAAATAGCCTCAGGGAGAGCACGTGAACAGTTTTACAAACTGATAGCAGGCCAGCCACAACAGAAATCAAACCATACCCTTTACTACTCGTGTTATTTTATTTTATAACTTGAACATTTTCATTTTACTTACAACTGTCTGTACAGATCAATGATTTCTATGTAAGCATACATCTCTGCTGATTTAAGCTGTCAAAATACAGAACAAAGAGAAGATCAATGAAAAGATGCTCAAATCCAAAATGTAATATCTACACCTGTAAAGACTAGCTGAGTTTAACACACTGAAACAGAAGTTAAAAAGCAGAATAACAACAATGTTCCATGAAATAAAAGGGACTCGTTTGTTAGTATTTTTCCTGTGCTCTTTATTCTCATATAATTATACCTCTCTTTTTTTGTGTTCTGCCAAAATTTACTTTTTGTACTTTTACCCTGGTCCCAAGTTCATATTTGGCTTTTACAAACAAATTACAAAAGGGGAACTTAGCACGCTATAATTCCCATGGGGCAGAAAAAGTGCATTGAGCCAAAATATGTTTTACTTCTGGTATTTATGTAGGGCTTTACATAAGGAACTCATAATTAATATTAAAACATATTCATATCATAACATTCATTTCAGTAAAAAAAAATGCAATCTATGTCCCTTAAAACACTCAATAAAGTTGTCCATATACATATATAGATCACACAGATTGCTCCATCAATCTAAACAGCTGCTGCTATTGTATTTTGACAGTCGGCCCCATCAGCTGAAAAAATACCCAAACAGCGGCTGTATCTGATTGGATGCAGCTGCTGTTTAACTGACAAGGTTCTACACGGCTCCTTCGTTGTTTTTTTAAATCAAAGTATGTCTGGCCAGTGGCCACTTACTGATTGAAAGTTGTACAGTGTATACCCAGCCTAAAGTGGTAGTAAACTCTCATTTGTGATTTTTACCTTCAAGTAAACATATTATAAGGCTTACCTGTAGGTAAAATTAATATCTCCTAAATGTCCAAATGACGTCATCACCGCTTGCACTCTGAAGGAACAGCATACCAGTGTCATTCCTCAAAACTGTGTGCCATGACCGAGTCTCACGAGCACATGTGTGGGAGTGGTGCCATTGTGGCTCGTCCGGTGAGGCAACTGGAGTCCCCAAACCCAGTAGGAAGATCGGATGAAGATGGAAGTGCCTTCAGCGGTGACAGAACACCACCGGAGGGCTTTGTTTCAAGGTAAGTTTCTCATAATGTGCTATTATGCAGTGCATACTAGCACATTATGATATTGCCTTGCAGGAGATTTTTTTTTTTACAAGACTTTACTACCGTTTTAACTGACAATGTAAATTAACCTAGCAAGTGTTTACAGATTGTGCAAGATATCCAAAGAAGAGAAACAATTGCTATTTAGACTGTCTTCGGACCTAACCTTTTTTCCATGTTTTGTTTTTTGAATACAATAGGTATAAAGCTGGGTGTACACATTCAGTTTTTTTTTTTCCGTTCAACTAGGGGGTTCAACAAAAAAATTACAGATCCATGCATCAACACGAATGATGTGGATGCAAGGATCTCTCCTGCCGCGCTATTGCATTCTCATGGGGGGGGGGGTGACACCCCCTCCCAACATAATACACTGATCAGTACTTGCAGCCATTGGCTGCATGTGCCAATCAAATGCTGTTTTTTTAGCAGAATAGTTCAACAGAAGTTGGTCATTAGACTTGCTTTAATTGAACAGACAGCAGTACACATGTACCAAAAGTTGACTAGTTCCTGTTGAGCCGGTCAACGTTTAGTACATGTGTATCAGGCTTTAGTATCCACGTGTTATTGGTATCAACCTCTTTTAATTCTCTGCACTGTAGAACTCAGTCCGGGAGTGGCAGAACCAAAAGTCAACCAGGCTGGCAAAAAATATGCGCACAGGAGCAGAGAACGGAGTGAGCAGAGGGATAAACTTATCTGTGTGCTTCTGCTCTTCACTGTCCAATCACAAATTGCAGGCAGGAAGTGGTATTTCTTATTGCTCGTTTATTCAATGTCACCAAAGGGCTAAGACTCATATTCACTTAATTAAAAAAATAACTGCTTTTAAGTTCTAACTGTATTCCAAAGTTTTTATTTAAAAATAAAGTTATTTGAGCCTATAAGGTTGCCCATGCAGAACAAAGCAAAAGGTTCCTCACCAACAAAATATACTTACCCTCCATTTGCTTCCATGCTGCTCCTTTAACTCCTGGAATCAGTAGAAAGCATACTGCGCATACTGTATGTGGCTGTAATTGAAGCTTGGACTATGGCGCATTAATGATGCTGATTGGCCCAGAGCTTTCACATGGTGTGAGTCACATACTCCACCTGACAAGTAATTTCTCTCTATGCTGGTGCTTAATGGACTGAATAGATCAGCAATAGCAGCCCACATGTATGTTTATTGATAGGTTACCTTTATTATAGGTCTGCTTTAAATGTCAGATCTTGTGCCTTTATAAAAAGAATTCCATTAGTGCCAAACACTGGAAAATAGAAATAGATTATTGTGAAACATTTAAAAACATTACATTTAATAGTATGTAAAATGCAATCATATAAATCAATTCGTTACCAAATAAATACTAAGACTGAGTGTAAATGTATCACAGAAACATTGCATCAAATTACATTTATGGTACAAAAAATTATTAACTATAATCCTAACAGAATTCCTTTCACCTTAATAAATGACTTTGTCTCAGACCCTGAGTATATCCAGCTACGGAATCCATTATTTACCATCATTATTGGTTCATTTTGTTATTATTTTTATATAGATTTCATACTTTAGATTGATTACACTTTTGGCAGCAAAGACATTTCTTATTACTAGTCTGAAATATTTGACCAGATTATCTGTATTGTGTGACATATACTATACTGTATTAACTCTGTTCAATATTGGCTAGTTCCAACATATAACCCTAGGGCCTGGATAGATGTAAACATTCCATTTTTAGAATGTGACTTCTTATTTTCATTCATGAAATGTTAAGCTGTGATGAAAGTCCAGCTGGATGAAATTGTTGAAAATATTGATTTTTAGAAATAATAGTTTTCTAATAATTCTCTGAAAGAAAATAGGTAGCCTATTTGTAGGGAGTTATAAAATAATACGATTTTTAACTTCTTGGTTTGCTGCTTTTCTTTTTTTTTTTATAAGTTCTTTACTAAGGATGGCAATACATTATACAATTTACCAAAACCATATACAGAAATATGAGGTCAACCCTAAACACTTTCAATTTGTGTGCAATCAGGCAGGCCCTTACACTACATAGTTAAAGTGGTTGTAAACCCATTTTAACAACTCTATGCTACAGGTAAGCCTATATTAAGGCTTACCTGAAGCTACCCCGGATATTTCCTAAACCTGCACGGTTTAGGAGATATCCCCTATGTCTGCATGTGCTGAAGTGATCGGCACATGTGCACTAAAGCAATGGCATGTTGTGCCGTTGCTTCAGTTAGATGTGCCGTTACCGGCAGCTCCTGTGCACATGCCTGGGAGTGATGCATCACGGCACCGGCCAGTCACAGTGTCGGAGCCGCGATACCCGAATTAAGCTCTGGGAGAGATGTCCGTGGCTGGTGGAGGGGTCGAGGACGGCTGTGGGGCTTCGATCTGAGGTAAGTAATACATAATGAGCTAGTATGCTATGCATACTAGCTCATTATGCCTTTGTCGGGCAGGTTTTTTTTTTTTATTAAATTTTTTATTTAAGGGTTTACAATCACTTTAACGGAAAATCTAAAGGAAGTTGAATAAGAAAATCATATAATGTATGGCCAGCTTTAGATAAAAAAACAACAAAGAACATAAATAAAAGGAGGGGGAAGGATACTGCAACATGGCATGGAATTAAAAGGTTTGTAAACCCTCGTGTTTTTTCACCTAATGCATCCTATGCTCTGTAATTTTCTGAAAATGAAATGTAATATGGCTACCTGGAGTTGCTCTGTACACATCATGTGTACTGAACAGCCCCCAGAAACATAATTTCTTGCTTGTGTAATTGGCTCACCAATTTTCCCAGAAGTCTGCCTAAGATACAAGTCAGATTTCTGGCATGGCCTGGAACAAAAATGTGTTGTCTAAAGGGATGCAGGCCCAGCAGCTTTCCTCCTTAGTGCTCTGCAGCTGCACAGCTGATTGATAATTATGAAACCACTTTCATTAGACCAACTTAGCACAGAGGAACAAACAGTGATGTATTCAGAATAACAAAAGATAGGAATCTGCAACAAAGTTTGGTATAATCCCTGCAATGTACAGAGGGTAACGTTTTTTTCTCAACAAAAGTAGAGTTGTGCTTTAAATGTGTGGCAAAAAATTACATTTACAATAGACTCATTATTTCTCTTAGAAAATATCTTGAAGTGTTTGCTTTCCAAAATGTGGTCATTTTGTGGGTGTTTCCACTGTTTAGATGTGTAATTTTTGCACCTGGAACACCTGAAAGCGCTCCTTGAATTTTGGGCCTCTCTATTTGGTGAGGCTGCAAAAAAGTTTTACACATTTGGTATCGCCATACTTGGGAGAAGTAGTAGAATGTGTTTTTAGTTCTAATTCTAACTATGCATATGCCGTGTGATATGTACCTTGTGACTGAGCCTGAAGTGCAGAAGGAGGCCTCTCGTACAGCCCTGACAGAACCACTGATGTTGCAACAGTGATCGCAGGAGTGCGGTGAGGTACAGGTGAACGTGTGATCTCTCTACTGGGTGAAGAGGTGAGTGGTAGATGTGGATAGTAAGCTAGAAACTAAAGACAGCAGATAGCGGACCTCTGGTTGGCAGATAGTGACAGCAGCACTAGCGACTGGATGCGTGGTTGGACAAGACAGGTCGGTAGCAAACGGGCAGATGCAAGCATAGACAGCAGGCAAAATGTTGTCAGGAGGCAGGGTTTGGAATCAGAATCAGGTGGATATCATAAGGCAGAGGAAAATCCAGAGCTAGCCATGGTTAAGGTAGGTAGCGATCAAGTGAAGTCAGGGGCAAGTCGGGTCAAACACAGGAATCAACAGGATCAGATGCATGGAACACAGGAGCAGCTGCAGATCAAACAGCAAAGGGATAGTGCAGCTACTGCACTTATATGGGCCTCTGGGCGCCAATGTAAACGACAAACGCGTGCACATGCACACATCCGTTCGCGATCGCATGTGCGCGCTTATGCATGCGTGCATGTCCACTGGTGCACGCCTATTCACAGCTGGATGAGTAAGTCTGCACCTGCGTACTTCTGTTCATCTACGGGTCACTGCAGTATAGTGACTAGCACATTCCAGACATTGTGTATTAGAAATATCTTGCTAATTGATAACTGTGTAGAAAAATTTATTTTTTATTTTCCAAAAACTTGTGGCAGAAAAATTACATATTAAAAAAAACGCATTTGGATTACAAAATGTGGTCATTCTGTAGGTGTTTCCACTGTCCTTTTGCTTCAGGGCCTCTAAAAACATGATAGACAATCAAGAAATAAGATGTTTCATTTATGTCACTAGAAAGCTGTGGGGCGGCAGCTACAGGCACAGCGACGTACTAGTACTTTTCTGCCTGTTTCAGGGTTTCCAGCACACTCGCCTCCAACTGCCTACTCCCCTGTGACTTGAAACAGTGGGAGTTTGTCAACAGATCCTGGTCAATGATTCATGGCCTAGGACCTGCTCATCAGCGGTGTCCAATCACAGACTAGAGCCCTGTGTTGATAAACAACACAGGGATCTATCAGAGGAAACAATCACTTTGTTTATTTTCCCTGCAAAGCAAGGAGTGAGCAGCTGTGAACTTGATTCAACCACTTGTCTACCGTGTAATTTATAAACATACAGTACATTGGTAGAAAAGTTGTTCTCATCAGGGTCCTGTTAGTGTCCCCCTTATATCAGGGTTGCCATTGAAGTCCTCCCTTACATCAGGTTCCCCATCAGCGTGCCAGTGCATATTGATGAAACTCTGCTAACCGTAGCTGCAAGTTGCATAAGATCTTGTGGCCAGCCAGTTGTGGCCCACAAGTCATGGCTTGGAGACCCCTGTCCTAAGGCAATCAGATTTTCCCTGTATCATCCACCTCTGTTTTTATTACTTGTAAATGTTTATAACCTGTTTTATTCTGTGCACCCAGGAATGCATCTAGCGATTTTTATAACAGTCAAGTGAGCTGGCTAGAACTAGTTCCTGAGGGAGTCTATTTTACATAAATAGGTTAAACCTCCTATCCGCAAGTCACAGATCAATCATAAGATTCCTGCTGCTACAATTCGCACTGGACTAAATCACCATTGTGAATGTAGCCTAAACCTCATTGCCAGGGGCGGACTGACCATTGAGTCACTCGGGCACTGCCCGAGGGCCCCATATCACTAGGGGGCCCCACCAGGGTTGCCAGGCTCAGTAAAACCAGGGACAGTATGTAAAAATCTATGTTTTTTTTACATCTGTCCCTGATATGTCTGAAACCAACATGCTTCTGATTTAAAAATCCAGAGAATTTAGCTGCCCCACCTCTGCACTGCCTCCTGGCGTGGTGGCCATCTGTATGCCCAGGTGCCCCATAGTCTTCTATTGCCCGGGGGCCCCATGAGTTGTCAGTCCGCCCCTGCTCATTGCCACCTAGTTTTCCAGTCAAACAGTGCATTAGAGTATGGCTATAAGTTGAAGATATCATGTAGAGGACGTGTATTGAACTACATAGCTTGGTGTCATCTTAAAAAGCCACACACTCCGAATCTACACTACACAGTCCTGATAGCTATGTGGCTTCATAATACAGTTAATGGAAATCAGAGATTCACCAGATTCATGTGGCCAGATGACCGTGCTGAGCTATAGGATTTTTTTGAGAAACAGTGAAATTCTATTAAAGCCAATTTTAATCCATTTACAGACTGAATTTTCCAAACCTATAGACCTAAATTTAAGCCTCGTACACATTACTGGATTTTTTCTTTCACTCCAGTCTTGTTGGTTGGAGGCTAGACAGTGGAGACCTTGAGTGGAGAGTGTGAACAAGTTTTGCTTTTGACTGCTGGGTTGCATTGTAGGTTATTTTCGATCTTTCTCCTTGCAGCCTTGTAACACCTTTTTCTGGCACTTTTTAAACAGCCTTTTTTTTTCTTTGTTTTCCTTCAGCCTACTAATTATGGGGAGTGGTTAATTGGTCACATGTGCTTGAGGCTTATATACATTTCTGTAGAACTCATTTGAGGCTGCTTATATTTGAGTTTGCTGGAACTCTGTCCAAGAGGAACTGGACTAAGTGGTGAGTTAAAGACCAAGAGGTTAAAACAGGGGTCATAGTACCTGTGTAGTGTGAGTGTTATCTGAGTATTGTGTGTGGATTGTTAGTACTTGTGTATTGTGGGTGCACGCTGGTCTGCGAGTGCACGCAGGTCCGTTGGTCTGCGACTGCATGCAGGTCCGTTGGTCTGCGAGTGCACATTGGTCTGTGACTGCACGCAGGCCCGTTGGTCTGCGAGTGCACGCTGGTCTGCGAGTGCACGTAGGTCCGTTGGTCTGCGAGTGCACGCAGGTCCGTTGGTCTGCGAGTGCACCCTGGTCTGCGAGTGCACGCTGGTCTGCGAGTGCACGCAGGTCCCTTGTTCTGCGAGTGCACACAGGTCCGTTTGTATGCGAGTGCACGCAGGTCCGTTGGTCTGCGAGTGCACGCTGGTCTTGTGAGTGCACGCTGGTCTGTGAGTGCATGTAGGTCTGTTGGTCTGCGAGTACACGCTGGTCTGCGAGTGCACGTAGGTCTGCGAGTACCTGTGTATTGTCTTGTTGAGTGCCTGTGTATTGTCTTGTTGAGTACTTGTGTATTGTCTTGTTGAGTATTAGCATCAGCAAGCTAGTTGTTAGGTAATTTGGAAAGGGTATAATCTCTAATCCTTATTAAATTAATAGGTACGATGCTCGGCGGGTGTGGCGAGGCGACTCGGTGTACATCTTGCGGCATGTATGCGTTCCTTGATCATCTGATCGAGGGCGATTACCTCTGTGCAAAATGTAAGCACATTGTTTCCCTGGAAGCCCAGGTTCTGAATCTGGGAGAGCAACTGTCAGCACTGGGAAGACCCTCCACACTAAATGAGAGCCAGAAACTTACCCGGCAGGTGATGGCAGGGACCAGCACAGAGCTGGGTGGACACAAAGAGGTGCAGGCACTAGGTAATAGTAGATGGGTGACAGTTAGGAAGGGTACATGGGAAAGTGCAGGGAGGCCGATCCAGGGCTGGAGCATTCCAATTAGCATGCTCCATTGAGTGACATTGGTGAAACCAGTCAGGGACCATCACTGCTGGAGCGGAGGGACTCTCCTGGCTGCCAGGGGGGGAGAACTCCTCCAGTGAGAGTGGGGGGGAAGCGCAGGGAAAGGAAAGACAGATTCTGGTGGTAGGGGACTCAATTCTTAGAAGGACAGAGAGGGCAATCTGTAACAAAGACCTGAAGCGCCAAACTGTATGTTGTCTACTGGGTGCTCGGGTTTGGCACATCATGGATCTGGTGGACAGATTACTGGGAGGGGCTGGGGAAGGCCCAGCTGTCATGGTGCACGTTGATACCAATGACAAAGTCAGAGGCAGATGGAGTGTTCTAAAGAACGATTTTAGGGACTTGGGAGCTCCATTCAAGAATACTACCGGTACATCAAGCCACACCAGAAAGGCAGAGGGAGATTAGGTAAGTAAAGAAGTGGCTGAAGAGCTGGTGTAGTAAGGAGGGGTTTGGGTTCCTGGAGGATTGAGCCGACTTGATAACCAGTACTGTAGAAGGGACGGACTGCACCTACGTAAATGTGGAGGGTGCAGATCAGCTGGGAATAAGGATGGCCAAAATGGTCCAGAGATAGAGATAGTCAGAGTGGAACATATTCCAGAGGGTAATTAAGGGCATTAGTGGTAGGGTAACCAAAGCACATAAACCCAAGGTAAGTATAGTAGCAAGTCCTACTTGCAATCTCGGAACACCCAAGAGGATAGTATGTGACCGGTCAAAATATATTAATGCATTGAAGTGTTTGTTCACCAATGCCAGAAGTCTGCCAAGCAAAATAGGTGAGTTGGAAGCTCTGGTGCATCAGGAGGGCTATGATGTAATCGGTATGTAATCGGTATTGCTGAAACTTGGCTTAATTCCTCACATGACTAGGCTTTTAATATTCCTGGCTTTGCACTCTTTCGGAAAGACAGGGTAAAAAGGAAAGGTGGAGGGGTCTGTCTCTATGTGAGAAGTGATCTTAAAGCGAGTGTGAAAGAAGACCTGGTGGACGGAGAGTGTGAGGAGTCTGAAGCATTATGGGTGGAACTGCATACAGATGTTTGTAGTTTAAAGTTAATCATTGGAAACACCCAATGTTAATGAGGAGGTGGAGAGTCAGCTCCTTGCACAGATATAAAGGGCTGCAAGGGCTGGGACGGTAATAATAATGGGGGATTTCAACTACCCAGAAATTGACTGGAGTAATGGCACTGCTGGGACAGGGCAAAAATGTATAAACCTATTACAGGACATCTTTATGGTCCAGTTTATTGAAGTTTATTGAAGCCCCAACTAGGAATGATGCTCTGTTGGACCTGGTAATCTCAAACCATGCAGAGCATATTACTAATGTTCAGATAAAGGAACACCTGGGTAGCAGTGACCATAACATGATTTAATTTGATGTTAGCTGTAAGCAAAAAATCACATACAGGAAAGATAAAAACACTTAATTTCAAGAGAGCAAATTTTCCAAGGATGAGGTCTTCTCTCCAGGACTTAGACTGGGAGAGAATATTGGCATCAACATCAATGGGCACAGAACAGAAATGGGAATTCTTCAAAAAGCTGTTTGTGAACTCACTGCAAAGTATATTCCCATTGGAAATAAGTTTAAAAGGCTAAAAATAAAACCTATGTGGCTCACGGCCAAAGTTAAAAAAGCTATTAACTATAAGAAAAGAGCTTTTAAAAAGTATAAAAATGAAGGAACACTAGTGTCGTTTAAATGTTACAAAGAATATAACAGGATATATAAAAAGAAAATCAAGGATGCAAAAACGAACGAAAGATTGCAAAACATAGTACCACAAACCCCCAAAGATTCTTCAAATATATTAATAGTAAAAAGGTCAAGTCTGAGCATGTAGGCCCTATATAGTAATCTATAGTGGGTGACTGGGGACAAAGAGAAGGCTAATTTATTAAATACTTTCTTCAGCTCTGTGTATACAAAGATGCATAGGGGAGCTCATGTCCAAAATGGGGGTGGTAGTGTCATAGCTCCAAATGATCCACAATGGCTCAAAAGTGATGTGGTCCAGAAATATTTAGACATAATAAAGGTGGATAAAGCACCAGGACCAGATGGCATACACCCATAGATCCTCATTAATGACAGGAAAAGTACAACTGGATTAGTGTAGGGCCAATGTGGCAACTATATTTAAAAAGGTAACACAGTCTTTACCAAATAACTACAGGCCTGTTAGTTTAACTTCTATAGTTGGGAAGATACTGGAGAGGTTAATAAAAGACCAGATAGATGAGTTCTTGCTGGAAAAAAAATATTTTAAGCAACAGACAGCATGGATTCATGAAAGACAAAAGTTGTCAGACAAACCTGATTTATTTTTATGAAGAGGTAAGTAAAACCTCAGACAGTGGGGTGGAAATGGACATGGTATACTTGGATTTTTCAAAATCGTTCGATACAGTTCCACACACGCGGCTAATGTGTAAGGCAAAGTCTACAGGGTTGGAAATATCAATTTGTAAATGGATAGAAAACTGGCTAAAAGACAGAATTCAGAGAGTAGTGGTTAATGATTCTTACTCTAAATGGTCTAAGGTTATCAGTGGTGTACCCCAAGGTTCAGTGTTGGGACCCTTACTTTTTAATATCTTTATAAATGACATTGGGTCTGAGATCAAAAGTAACATTTCTGTCTTTTCAGATGACACCAAGCTATACAGTGAAATAAAGTCCTTACAGGATGTCTCCAATTTACAGGCCAACCTCAATGCTCTATCTAATTGGGTGACTATGTGGCAGGTGAGGTTTATTGTTGATAAATGTGAAGTTATGCACTTGGGGGGCTAAGAATATGCATGCATCATACATACTAGGGGGAGTACAGCTGAGGGGATCCGTAGTGAAGGATCTGGGGGTTTTGGTAGATCATAGGCTCAATAATGGCATTCAATGCCAAGCTGTGGTTTCCAAAGCGAGCAAAGTCCTTTCTTGTATTAAGAGAGGTATGGACTCCAGAGAGAGAGATATCATTTTGCCCCTGAACAAATCATCAGTAAGAAGGAGTTACGCTATAAGCCTTATGGGTATGATAACCATAAGATCAGTGATATGTGTAGTCCCACAGTGATGTGAACACACCAAAAATCAGTGAAATTAGAAAATGTCCAATATAAAAAATAAATCCAAATCTGTTAATGTTGCTGGGACAATGGTTGAATTGATCGAAGTTCAAGCTGACCCTTACCAGAAGTGTAGATCCTGAAGGATCAAGCTGGGCAAAAGGTAGTAACCAATGAGTGGTCCAAACCAGATATACTTCAGCCAAGCAGCTCCAACGTCATTTAGTCACAGCATAACATGAGAAAAAGAGGAAAAAGCAAATAGTGCAAAATCATATGGCAAAAGACATAAACACTCTGACTTTTCCCCCCGTGAGTACTTGACAAAACGATGTGAAGTGAGATAGGAGACCACCACCATAGAAACACACTGACCCTTACCAGAACTTAACGACCCTCAAGGGATCAATCAAACATGGAAGCAGTGTGATGCAGCTGTCAGCAGTATAGCGTTCCAAGCGCGTTTTCCAAAACAGGGGTCAGATGGCCAAGTACCAATAAAAGATAAACGGGCTCACATAGTGAAATGGTCATTGACACTGACCGAGAGGAGTTACTTAAGGTTAAGCCTAAGAAGAACATCTCAGGTGACTTCAAGACTCCGTTTGTGACTGACTACTCCTGTCAGCATGCCAGTGTGAAGCACATTGTAGCTAAGCACTGGCATGTTCTAAAAAGTGATAAAGTTTTAAATAAGATTTTACCAGACAAACCTCAGGTTGTCTTTAGGGGGACACAACCACTAAGAAACAAGTTGGCACCGAATGTTCTGGATCCACCTGAGATCCAGTCTATGTTTCTGTCAGGGCTGGTGTTTTTTTTTAAATGCGGCCATTGCAATACTTGTGCAGTTAACAAAGGAACTCCTAAAAGGATCACTAGTTTCTGCTCTAGCCGTACGTCCATTAGTTACCCTATTGAGTCATTCATCACATGCTCGACTATGGGGGTCATTTACCTTCTTCAATGTCCATGTGGGCTACAGTATGTGGGGAGGACAAAGCGGGCCCTGCACATACGTCTGAATGAGCATCTGACGAATATCTTTAGCGGTTTTCCGAACCATTCAGTTTCAAAACACTATTTGTTGGTACATAGTAAAGACCCTATGGGTACTACATTTGTAGGGATTGATAAATTTCGGGCCCACTGGAGAGGTAATGATCTGGTCAGGAGTATCTCAAGGTCAGAAATGATGTGGATCCACACGCTAAGAAGTTATGAACCACATGGACTCAACATAGAAGTTGATGTCAATTGTTTTATAGATAATTCTTAAACTGTCATTTATCATTTATATATATATTTTTTTAGTCATTCATTTGTACTTTTTATTTGTATTTACTGTTTTCCACAAATTTTTTCCTTTTTGGGGCTAGGCTTTGGACTAACTCCTCTTGATACTCTCAGTTTTTAATGAAAGTTTATTAGTTAATGTGTATTATATTTTTCATTATTTATTTTTTACACTGTCACTGTTTGCCCCATTATGGGTTTAGAGTGAGGCTACTGAGATAATGCTCACATCACTTTTTTCTGCCAAGGTCTGGAATAGGGTAGCCAGTCCATATGAATATGTATCTAATTTAATTTGTTTGTATACACTTATTGCTATGCTGATGCCTATGTATAATATTTTTATAGGTGTGTATCTTTATGCTTTCATATCAATTATTAAGTTTTAAGCTATGCCACCCACTAAGCTTAATTAATGGGCTTGTGTCATAATAATTTTTACATGTAATTGTGATAACTTTTATTGTGTCGTTTTTTTCTGGCGACGGCAAGCCTGCCTTTAAATCTGCATCCCGTCTGGGCTTTCTAATCTGAGTCCCCTCTGGTGTCTTTTTAAACTTTATGGCTCATATTGTGCTCTAAGTTATCCGTGCTTTTTAAGCATTTTTGATTAGAGCCTTAGCCTTGTATTACATTCTTTCCCGCGTTCACCTTAAATTATATGCATTAAAGTTTTTTCTGTGTTGTCCGCGCTTTTAGTGCATTTTCTATTAGCCTGTATTTGCAGCAGCATTCGATTCAATGAGTGAATGCCTTTGCCCTTACGGCTTCCCTGGTGTAAGATGGCGGGCTTGCATTCGTCCAGGATTTAGATTCGACACACCCCTCCGCCCTCCATTTGTGTACTTAACGCGGTGACGCGGTACGCATCCTCATCCCCGTGACCAAGTCTTCCTGAAGACGAAACGTTGGGAGGCTGACGTGCTGACGTCACCGCGTTCGAGGACGTACCTCGTTTGCTTGCCGGCCGGCTGCCTGATTTTATTGCCTTTTTAAAAACATCTAAGTGTAAGTGTTCTACTTACTTTTTATAATAAATTCCCGATGGTATTTCACTATGTGAGCCCGTTTATCTTTTATTGGTACTTGGCCATCTGACCCCTGTTTTGGAAAACGCGCTTGGAACGCTATACTGCTGACAGCTGCATCACACTGCTTCCATGTTTGATTGATCCCTTGAGGGTCGTTAAGTTCTGGTAAGGGTCGGTGTGTTTCTATGGTGGTGGTCTCCTATCTCACTTCACATCGTTTTGTCAAGTACTCACGGGGAAAAGTCAGAGTGTTTATGTCTTTTGCCATATGATTTTGCACTATTTGCTTTTTCCTCTTTTTCTCATGTTATGCTGTGACTAAATGACGTTGGAGCTGCTTGGCTGAAGTATATCTGGTTTGGACCACTCATTGGTTACTACCTTTTGCCCAGCTTGATCCTTCTGGATCTACACTTCTGGTAAGGGTCAGCTTGAACTTCGATCAATTCAACCATTGTCCCAGCAACATTAACAGATTTGGATTTATTTTTTATATTGGACATTTTCTAATTTCACTGATTTTTGGTGTGTTCACATCACCTTTGGACTACACATATCACTGATCTTATGGTTATCATACCCATAAGGCTTATAGCGCAACTCCTTATTTTTATTATTTGTTTTTATGTTGTATAACTAGAGTTTGCTGCTTATATATTAAGTTTATTTTGGTACGCGCATTTTCTCACTTCTTTATAAATCATCAGTAAGACCTCATCTGGAATATGAAGTTCAGTTTTAGGCCCCAGTTCTCAAAAAGGATATTGGGGAACTGGAGAAAGTGCAGAGAAGGGCAACCAAACTGATAAGAGGCGTGGAGGAGCTCAGCTATGAGGAAAGATTAGAGGAACTGAATTTATTCACTCTTGAAAAGAGGAGATTAATGGGGGATATGATCAACATGTGCAAATATATAAGGGGTCCATATAGTGAACTTGGTGTTGAGTTATTCACTTTACAGTCAACTCAAAAGACAGGGGGCACTCTTTACATCTAGAGGAAAAGAGATTTCAACTCCAAACATGGAAAGGTTTCTTCACAGTAAGAGCTGTGCAAATAATAGACTCCCTCCAGAGGTGGTTCTCGCCAGCTCAGTAGATTGCTTTAAGAAAGGCCTGGATACTTTCCTAAATGTACATAATATAACTGGGTACTAACATTCATAGGTAAAGTTGATCCGGGGAATATCCGATTGCCTCTCGGGGGGTCAGGAAGGAATTTTTTCCCCTGCTGTAGCAAGTTGGATTATGCTCTGCTGGGGTTTTTCGCCTTCCTCTGGATCAACTGTGGGTAAAGAATTGGGTATATGGGATTGTATTATATTATTATTATTATTTTTTTTTTCTGGTTGAACTGGATGGACTTGTGTCTTTTTTCAACCTGACTAACCATGTAACTATTCAACCCAGCAGTACTAACAATCCAATGTTAGTACAACGATCTTCCCTGCTGTGCTATTGTGCTCTGACAGAAGGATGGCCCCTTGGCCAAAAATCTCCAGTCCACGTTCTCAGCTATTGGCTGAGAGCGCTGATCGGGAGCTGGTTAGCAGACCATTTTTGGTCATGCCCCTTCGATAGAAGGCCGAACAGCCAGCTTTTGCCGGACCGGGTGAATGTTGGTCAGTTTCTATTGAACCGGCCGATGTCACCCAACATTTGGCCTGTGTATACTAGGCTTTACACATTAGCTGTCAGTGGGAAACTGTATCAAAAGCTTTTGCGCAATCCAAGTACACTATGTGCACAGCCACTCCATTGTGTAGGTGTTAGCTTGATTCTAGATTTGTATAAGAGATTTAGTCTTTTATGAATCTATTGCTGACTATCACTTATCATATTGCTTTCTAGCACAAGCTCATCTATATGGTCCTTTATCAAACTCTTAAAAAGCTTCCTGGCTATAGAACTATAGGCTTGCGTGCCTGTAATTACTTGGTAGAGAGTTTGTCTGTGAACCGCTGTGATCTGAGCTGCCATTGTCACAATGTATATAGCCAATCAGAGTGGCTCCTTCTCTACTGAATCGCTAACTAATCACAACCTTCACAAGTGTAAACACAACAACAACGGAAAGTTTGTAAAAAAAAAAGGAAAGGAGGATTGGCAGAGGTGAATGTAAGCATACTCAAAATTTGGCCTGGTAATGAAGGGTAATTTACAGGTTAATACTCAAGTGGTTGAAGAGCCTCTAAAATTAGAAACAGTAGCTTTAACAGAGATCAATTCTTTGAGGACAGGTGAGTGTAAGTCATGTAGTAATGGTGCTTTATTTATCTGAATTTTGTCTAACTGTTTGGGACTATATAGCTTTTGAGTCATTGTGGATTTCATGTGAAGCTGAAGAAGGTGTTTAATTGATGTTCCTTCTTTTTGTTCCCAGTTAACAATGAGTTACAGGTATCTTGTAAGTGGTTTATATGATATTATGTAATAGTTTTAGTATTAATGTTTTTAATATTTTTTGTGGTTTGTGTTACTCTGTTTTCCAACCTTTCTGTTCAAATTTCGATCTTGATTTCCTGTTTACATCTTTTGTTCTATTCCTGGTAAATTTCACATTATGAAAGTGTTCCCCAAGTGTTCCTCAAGTATCAACCCAACCCAGGAGCATAATAACTCATATTCTAAATGTGGTCCGTCTGACAATTACAGCTAAATGGAAAACTACCATAGCCTCCAACATTGATTAAGTTGTACAAAGGGTTAAAACACAACATTAATTTCTTATGAAAGACACTTTGCTATTCAATCTACCACTTTAAAGGTTTTTAATGCACATTGCTCACCATGGACCTCTAGGTTCCCAAATGTGCTTGACTTATAAATGGATGCCTTACAACCAATTATTATATGATCAATCCTCTTGTTCTGATACAGTTGTTTTTGTTTTTACTTTCCTTATACTTTATACCTTCTTAAAGCGGAGCTCCACCCTAAAGTGGAACTCACGCTGATCGGAACCCTCCCCCCCTCTGGTGTCACATTTGATACCTTTCAGGGGGAGGGGGGTGCAGATACCTGTCTAAAGACAGGCATTTGCACCCACTTCCAGCCACACAGTTTCGGGAAAACTGCGGGCATGACGTCACCTCCCGTCCTCCCCCCGTTGTGCTCTGGGAACACTCGGCTCCCAGAGCACAGCGGGAGCCAATCAGCGGCGCAGCGCAACTCGCGCATGCGCCGTAGGGAACCGGGTAGTGAAGCCGGAGCGCTTCACTTCCTGGTTCCCTCACTGAGGATGGCGGGGGGAGCAGCAGAGTGACGAGCGATCGCTCGTCCTCTGCTGCGGACGGCGCTGGACTCCAGGACAGGTAAGTGTCCTAATATTTAAAGTCAGCAGCTGCAGTATTTGTAGCTGCTGGCTTTTAATATTTTTTTTTTATGGCACATCCCCTTTAATTGTTCACTACATAGTATCTTACCTACAATAGACGTGTAATGCGTTTACTTTCTTCTGATAAAATATATAACCCACCTGTACATAACCTCTTCAGGGATCCGTGGCATCCACATTGTGAAGTAGGATGTGCGGTCCCTCCAACTGATAGAGAGATACTCAGGTATGTCATTTATTACTGTGTTATATGAATTTTGTCTATTATACTTTGCAGTGCTACTATTGTAATTTTTTCTTATTGAAAATTAATAAAATAATTAAAAAGAAAGTGTTCGTCAATTTTTATATTTTTAAAAGCCCTTTTTAAAATTCCTTGGGGCAGATCCACAAAAGGATTACGCCAGCGTATCTATTGATACGCCGGCGTAATTTAAAAAATTTCCCGCGTCGTATCTTTGTTTTGTATCCACAAAACAAGATACGACGGCATCTGGGATCGATCCGACAGGCGTACGTCTTAGTACGCCGTCGGATCTTAGATGCAACTTTTCGGCGGCCGCCAAGTGGCGTTTCCGTCGAAATCCACGTCGAGTATGCAAATTAGCTATTTACGACGATCCACGAACGTACGTCCGGCCGTCGCATTTTTTTACGTCGTTTTCGTTCGGCTTTTTCCAGAGTATAGTTAAAGGTGCTGTTCTGAGGCGTACTCAATGTTAAGTATGGCCGTCGTTCCCGTGTACAATTTTGAAATTTTTACGTTGTTTGCGTAAGTCGTTCGAATAGGGATTTGCGTAAAATGACGTCGCCGTCGGAAGCATTGGCTTTTTCCGGGTTAATTTCGAGCATGCGCACTGGGATACCCCCACGGACGGTGCATGCGCAGTTAAAAAGAAACTTTGTTTACGTCGGGTCACGACGTATTATCATAAAACACGCCCCCATTACATCCATTTGAATTCCGTGCCCTTACGCCGCCAGAGATACACTACGCCGCCGTAACTTACGGCGTGAATTCTTTGTGGATTTAAAAAAAAAAATAAGTTGCAGCGGCGTAGGGTATCTTAGATACGCTGCGCCCAGCGTGTCAATGCACCCAGGTACGTGGCTCTACCCCCTTATGTCTTTTTAAAATGAGATTTGAGCCATGTAGGTGCTACCTTTTTGCCAATTAAACTTAATACCCATCAGAATATATTTTGCAATGTGTTTGCATATTTATGATTTGAAACATTCCCATTTTTGTTCTGTTCTTTAATGACAATATTCCCTCCCAGTCTAATGCCGCGTACACACGACCATTTTTCATGATGAGAAAAATGCAATTTTTTAAATTGTTCGTGAAAAACGGTCGTGTGTATGCTCCAGAGCATTTTTCTCGAGCAGAAAACTGCCTGTTAAAAATTTAGAACCTGCTCTATTTTTTATCGTCGTTTTTCATGTCGTCGTTTTTCACGTCGTGAAAAACGGTCGTGTGTGCGCTTTAACGAGGGGGAAAAAACGTGCGTGCTCAGAAGCAAGTTATGAGACGGGAGCACTCGTTCTGGTAAAACTAGCGTTCGGAATGGGGATAGCATATTCGTCACGCTGTAACAGACAGAAAATCACGAAGACTGAAAAGCGCGAATTGTTGCTCACCAAACTTTTACTAACATGAAATCAGCAAAAGCCGCCCAAAGGGTGGCACCATTCGAATGGAACTTCCCCTTTATAGTACCATTGTACGAGTTGTCGTACGTGTTGAGAGGAATCACGTCGAGAAACACTTTGTTTTTTTCCATGACATGAATAACGTTCATATGTACACAGCATTAGTCTCGGAGAGCATTGAGAAATACGTTTTTTCATCTTTTTCGTTCATAACTAGAATGAAATTAAACACATTCTCCTTTAAAAACACAATTAAAACATGCAATTACTCATTCTTTATCAGATGACTACATTCAAAGCTTCAAGCTGACAAAGTGAGCATCAAAGAAGGTAAAGTCTAGAAGATAAAGGTATGTCTAGTGACTGTTTACCTACAAATATATATATTACACGGAGCGCTTAAATTTATTAATGCAAGCCTCCATATATCACAGGAGGTCTGCACTCTCCTGGGACTTCATAAAAAAGATGGAAAGTGAAAACTCTTGGTTTGCTTTGGGTCAACTGTACACTTGAATGGTTGTCAACTGTATTCACAGCATTCAGTGTTTAACATCTGGAAATGGCTATGTGAGACACACAGAGAAAGCATCAAGTGCTGTTCTATCTCTGTTGAAAAATTGACTTGAAAACGACGTTTGCCATGTCGGTATTTGAAGAACTGGTAACTCATGTCTGTGAGGCACATGGGGATCTATGCTTCTCTTTCAAACCATGCAGAACCATCCATAAATAATATACAGTTACATTGTCCTAGTGTTGTAGCAGATTTATCTTTGTATCCCTTGTTACCCCCGCAACTCACATTTGTACACAAGAAAAAAAATAGTAGTAACTAACATTTGTGCCTTTGGCAATAAAACCACAGGCCTTGCAAACCCCACATGGCAAAAAGACATTTCCATTCCAATCCCAGTTTTAAATTAAACTGTAATGAAAAATCAGAAGAGGCAGCTGGGACCATTGACAGTGATTGTAGACAGGAACGCACACAACGAAAGAAAAAAAAAATAGAGAGACAGAAGAGAAAGAAAGATTGTGAAGGAAGGCTCTGTAGAGCAATAAAGCAGCTGGTAAACATAAAAGTGAGGAGAAATTAGAAAAACAAATCTAGGATGGAGACAAGCAAAGATGTCTACGTTGCCAAATAAATACATTCTGGGAGGATGGCAAGACAGATGCAATGAATGAGAACTGAAAGAATTGTAATAGAAGAATTATACATAGTCTTACACTGACCCCTTCAGGTTCATGATTGCATTGTTTGTTCCCTCCTGCAAGCTGTAACAGTTTTTTTTTTGTTCTAACATTTGTATCTTCGTTTTTAATCCTAAAAGGTAAATTAGGATTTCTTAGAACTTTGCAAAGCATACCCATTCACGTGCAAAGGAACAATTAAAAAAGAAAACAAAAAAAACAAACTTATCTTTGCTTGTCAGCAAAGCTTCAGCATATTCACTAAGCTAAAGGAAAGTCCCCATTCTGGCATTAGTAAATAAACTCCACTGCATCCAGTGGGAAATGCTCAAGATAACATGTTGTCATTGGAAAAGGTAGATGCAATTATTTCAGCAGAGTTCAACTTTTCTGTGTTTGTAGAAGGATTTTCATACAACTCTAAGCATGTACACTTCACGTACACAGCTGAAAAAGGATCTGTTCTATGAGAAATCCATTGGGTCTGCCTTACGGATGCTGCTTTTAAATTTTACAGAATATGCGAATAATTAGGTAGATTCACATACCTGGCCGCAACTTTAAGGCGGCGTAGCTTAAGGCATTTAAGCTACGCCGCCGTAAGTTAGCGAGGCAAGTACATGATTCACAATGTACTTGCCTGCTAAGTTACGGCGGCGTAGCCTAAAGCGGGCGGGCGTAAGGGCGCCTAATTCAAATTTGTCTAAGTGGACGTGTTTTATGTTAATGGAGCTTGACCTGACGTTTTTGACGTTTTTTTTCAACTGCGCATGTGCAGGGCGCCTACATTTCCCAGTGTGCATTGCGGCTAAGTACGCCGCACGGGCCTATTGATTTCGACGTGGACGTAAACGACGTAAATCCCTATTCACGGACGACTTACGCAAATGATGTAAAAATTTCGAATTTCGACACGGGAACCGCGGCCATACTTTAACATTGGCTACGCCACCTAGGGCCCAGCTTTAACTTTAGGCAGCCTATCTCTTACGTAAACGGCGTAAATGTACTGCGGCGGCCGGGCGTACGTTCGTGAATAGGCTTATCTAGTGATTTGCATATTCTACGCCGACCGTAATGGAAGCGCCACCTAGCGGCCAGCAGAAATATTGCAAACTAAGATAGGACGGCGCAAGCCGTCGTATCTTAGATATGTTTAAGCGTATCTCTGTTTGAGAATACACTTAAACATAGGTCGGCGCAGATTCTGAGTCAGTAGATACGCCGGCCTAACTCTCTCTGAATCTAGCTATACGTTTATTAAGAATGGACCGATTTCCAAATATTAACATAAAGTTATGTTTTCAGTTTTGCTAAGATGAAATTAATAATAATCAGTTACGCATAGATATCCCTAAGATCTGCCAGGTGTAAGTGTCTTACACTGTCGGATCTTAGGCTGCAATTTCAAGCTGGCCGCTAGGTGGCGCTTCCGTATCTTTTACGCAAGGAATATGCAAATTTCCGCCGATTCAGAAACAAACGCCCACCCGTCGCTTTTTTTTTAAGTCGTTTGCGTTCGGCTTTTTCCGGCATATAGTTACCCCTGCTATGTGAGGCGTAGCTAACGTTAAGTATGGCCGTCGTTCCGGCACCGAGTTTTGAATTTTTACGTTGTTTGCGTAAGTCGTTCGCGAATACGCCTGGACGTAATTTACATCGAAAGCAATGACGTCCTTGCGACGTCATTTGGAGCAATGCACACTGGGAAATTTTACGGATGGCGCATGCGCAGTTCGTTTGGCTCAGGGACGCGCTTCATTTAAATGATACACGCCCCCTACCCGCCGAATTTGAATTCCGCCGGGTGATTTACGCTACGCCGCCGCAACTTTACAGGAAAGTGCTTTGTGAATAAAGCACTTGCCTGAAAAACTTGCGGCGGCGTAACATAAATTGGATACGTTACGCCGCCGCAGAGATACGCCCAAGGTATCTGAATCCAGCCCTCTGTTTGTTCTGAGAAGCAGACCTAAAGCCTAGGCTAAAGGCCTGAAACAGCCAGATGGCAAGAATGAAAGCCAGGAGGCTAAAGTGTTGAGTATGCAAGATACAGTAATGGTGGAACCCCCTGCGAGGGCTACTGATGTATTTGTGAACTTTTTGTGCTTATAAATAAAAGTGGGCTACCAGGCCCTGGACTGGCGTACTGACTAAAAACGCACCTACCGCTGGAGTCTGATCACCCCAATCTTACATATGGTGGAGGTATTACTTCGGGCAGTTTTGGAAGAGTTCCAGATCCCAGCATGCCAAAAACAGTAAGTAAAAATAAACTGTGTGCTGTAGCAATGCTGTGTCTGGCAGCCAGGCGAACTGCCTTGCACAACAGTTCCATTGATGGACTGTGTTGCATACACGTGGTGTACCTGTGATAGTGAGCTCAGCGTGGCCTGAGACGAAGTATCCACTTAGGTCCAGTGAATGGTTGGTTCAAGCGGAATCGCAAAAAGTACCTCAAATTTTAAATTTTAAAAGGAACTGTGTTAAAAAACGTTGGCCTTATTGCAGAGATGGTGCGGTCAGAATGCAAAAAGGAAGCAATGTTTGCTGAAATGAGAGACAGAGCTCTGTGGCTGGAGGGGTTGTTACCGCCTGATCGAACCCCCAACATGCCTGAACAGAGCTTACCAAGGAGAAAGAGAGTTGGTGTTGTCCCTAGCAACACAGGTGCAATGAGTGCACAGGTGACTGCAAGTCTGCAGTGGATTGGTGCAAGCGACACTTGGCCGCACTGAACCAAGTTAAAGGGAAAGTGCATGCTGTTGCCCCTGGCAATGCTGGTGCAAGCTGGCCAGCTATCAATGTGCAAAGGGTTAAGAACCAAGGCCCAGATTCTCAAAAGAGATAAGACGGCGTATCTCCAGATACGCTGTCGTATCTCTGAGTTGCGCCGTCGTATCTATGCGCCTGATTCTTAGAATCAGTTACGCATTGATTTCCCTTAGATCCGACAGGCGTAAGTCTCTTATGGCATCGAATCGTAACTGCATATTTACGCTGGCCGCTAGGGGCGTGTACGCTGATGTACGCGTCGAAATATGTAAATCAGCTAGATACGCAAATTCACAAACGTACGCCCGGCTGATGCGCAGTACAGTTACGCCGTTTACGTTAGGCTTTTCCCGGCGTAAAGTTACCCCTGCTATATGGTGGCGTAAGTGCGGCGTACCAATGTTAAGTATGGCCGTCGTTCCCGCGACGAAATTTGAAAATTTTACGTTGTTTGCGTAACTCGTCCGTGAATGGGGCCGGACGTAATTTACCTTCACGTCAAAACCAATACGCCCTTGCGGCGTATTAGGAGCAATGCACACTGGGAGATTTCCATGGATGGACATGCGCCGTTCGTGAAAAACGTCAATCACGTCGGGTCACAGAACATTTAAATAAAACACGCCCCCCTGTTCCAAATTTGAATTAGGCGGGCTTACGCTGGCCTATTTACGCTACGCCGCCGCAACTTACGGAGCAAGTGCTTTGAGAATACAGCACTTGCCCGTCTAAGTTGGGGAGGCGTAAATAGGTTACGTTACGCCCGCACAAAGTTACGCCAAACTACGAGAATCTGGCCCCAAGTGCGCTGTTTGCGGTGCAGTGAGTGGGGGCGTGAAGTTTCCACGTGCCCTTTGTCCCATGCTTCAGCAAAGCAAAGGGATGAGAAGCCTGCTCTGAGTGTAAAGAGTGAGCAGATGGGTGCAGTTGGCCATAGCAATGCCTGTGATGTCAGGTCAGTGGACCGCAAGACAAGGATATTGCCTACAGAGGACGTGGCTAGTTTAAAGCAACACCCCTTCATGGAGAGAGAGAAGTCTACGCGTGTAGGAGAGCCAGCAAAGTACAGCTGGGAGAGCACTGTTTCCATTAGCAACAGGAGAAAATGTGCCAATGGGAAGGAGGAGCTACAGGGAAGAGGTATACCACCATCCCCATATGATACCAGTGAAATTCTGCATGTTGGGAGAGTGTCATCTCCCTTAGCAACAGGAGAAAGTCGCCAAACACCATGCCTGAAATGTGCAGCTGGGGCACGACATATTTTCTTGCCCTAGATTCTGGGGTGTAGCTGGAGGTAATGTTGCTGAGCAGAAATCTTTATCTGTGGGCCAAGTTCCTTTACAGATATGTTTGCAGTCACCCCTGGCAACAAGGAGTTTTCTGTTGTGTCTGCAGGGGGTGCTAAACAGTGGAAGATGACTGCTGTGACTTCATCCTGTGGCCATCGGGGGGAGTTGGCCAGTAAATATGCAGCTGAGAGAAAGCGCACTCAAATGAAGCCAGAGTTACCCGCTAAAGGATATGGTTATGTTGCAGTTTGTGATCTACGCGAAGTGGCAGTGTGTCCAGTGGGGAGATTTGCAGAAGGTGTGGAAATAGACTTGCTGCAGTGTGCTACCCAGATCAGTGGGGAGACACAGGTTAAAACCCTGCTTGCAGCAAGGTCAAGGACTGAAAAAGGACATATGGACTCTGTGTGCACCTAAGGTAATCCAGAAGAGTGCTGGGAGAGATGTGTTAGGGGTGACCAAAACAGTTGGTGTGCCATGTTCCCTAGCGATAGTGACTAGGGATGAGCCGAACACCCCCTTGTTCGGTTTGCACCAGAACTTGCGAACACACCAAATGTTCGTGTGAACTTTAGAACCCCGTTAAAGTCTATGAGACTCGAACATTTGAAAGGGGGTCCCCTTTGTTAAAGGTGTCTTCCAGATTCTGATAAGCCCCCCGCCCGCATACCCCCACAACCACCGGGCAAGGGTTGTGGGGATGAGGCCCTTGTCCCCATCAACATGGGGACATCCTCCCCATGTTGTGGGCATGTGGCCTGGTACGGTTCAGGAGTACGCACTCTGTCCCCCCTCTTTTCTGCGGCCGGCCAGGTTAACGTGCTCGGATAAGGGGTCTGGTGTGGATTTTTGGGGGAACTCCACGTCATTTTTTTTTTATTTGGGGTGGAGTTCCCCTTAAAATCCACAACAGACCTGAAGGGTCTGGGATGGATATTTGGGGGGAACCCCATGTCATTTTTTTTTAAATTGACGGTGGGGTTCCCCTTAATATCCATACCAGACCTGAAGGGCCTGGTAATGGAATTTGGGGGGGCCCCACGCTATTTTTTTATGAATGAAGTCCGGTTTTAAAATACTTTTTTTCCTTTCAGAAATTACACTTTGTGCAGGGACAGTTCTATGTACGGAAAACATGCGATATTTCACATGCAAACTTTACACCCCCCCTAGGTACGAAATTTTAAGTAATATTTCACTTTTATTGTTTCACTTTTAGCATTAATAAATTCACTGCTCCCGAAAAAACAGCCATTTTTAAAACTTTTTTTTGCATTGATACATGTCCCCTGGGACAGGACCCAGGTCCCCAAACACTTTTTAGGACAATAAATGTCATATTAGCCTTTAAAATTAGCACTTTAGATTTCTCCCATAGACTTTAACAGGGTGTTCCGCAGCTTTTCGAATTTGCCGCGAACACCCCTAATTGTTCGTTATTCGCGGAACAGGCGAACAGGCAATGTTCGAGTCAAACATGAGTTTGACTCGAACTCGAAGCTCACCCCTAATAGTGACAGGTGCTGCAGAGTTGCCAAGGGAAACCATCAAGGAGCCTGCAGTGGTGAGGCAAGTGGTTTCCCAGAACAACTGTGAAGCCGCCCTAGTGGGAAAAATAATTCCTTTGGAGAGGAAGGGTGATGTGCTGAGTAGCATGCAGGGTGCCATGCTTTATGACAAAAGAAAACCTGATAGAGCTTAGAAAAATGCTATGTTTATGAATGCTGATGATGAAGATATTGCTGATGATACATGTACTTATGGTGATGTGTTCACTAGTAATGAGGTAGGGGTGATTGCTAAGCAGGATAAGCGATTCCCCTTAGCAACAGTATATAAGGCTGCAGAGGTGTCCTTAGAAACCTCCAGGGAGCTCTGTGTGTTGAAGCCAGAGGTTGCCTGGGACAACTGTGGTGCCGCTCTGATGGATAAGAGGGTACTTGACCTTGGTGGTGAGAAAAATGGTAAAACTCAAATGTCTGAAATTACTTGTAGTGATAATGGGTTACTGCAGTCTGTCACTGCTGGCAGAAAAAGTCCTCATGAGTTTAATGAAGTGCCACCCGCGCAAAGTGGTGAAGTTATGTTATTGCAGCCTGCTATGTTTAAAAATGTGTCTGCAGTGGGTAAGAGTGGAGTGGACAGAAGTTCTGCTATGCTAAATGAAACTTATAAAGCGCGGCGCATGCGAACTGAATGGAGAGACTGCAGGGCCAGTAGACACAGGTGCATTGGCTTTTGCAGAAGTTAACCCTCTCCAGTTGGAAGGATCTGAAAAGGGCGCATGCATAGCAGAGGTTTTGTCCACAGCAGGTTCTGGTGCGAACCGAACGGGGGGGGGGGGGGAGTTGTTCGGCTCATCTCTAATGGCCGATGTGAAAGGGAACCTGGAGCAGCATTTTGTCTAGGAAAAGTAAGTATTTCACTCTTACAACAAGGAATGATCATTTTCAATTATCCTCTGCATAAGAATAGTATACAGGGGTTGTAAAGCTTTGTGTTTTTTCACCTTAATGCATCCTATACATTAAGGTGAAAAAACACCTTGCACTCTCCGGCCCGCCCAAGCCCCCGTTTTACTTACCTTAGCCCCGAATCTCCGTGGGCGCGATCCCACATTGTTCTCTCAATCTCTTAACGGCTCCTTATTGGATGATTGATAGCAGCGCAGCCATTGGCTCTCGCTGCTGTTAATCAAATCAATGACGTGGCGTGTCGGGGGTGGGGCCGAGTGATACATTCGACGACTGTGACCGTCGAGTGTATCACATGGGAGCATGCCTGCAAGCTAACCCCCTTGGGGGAGCGCTTCCCAGAGGGGGGTTAACTCTTGCGGGGAGGAGCCGAGGCAGCCGCCAAGGGACCCCAGAAGACGAAGATCGGGGCCACTCTGTAAAAAACAAACTGCACGGTGAAGGTAAGTATGGTATGTTTGTTATTTAAAAAAAAATCAACCTTTACAACCCCTTTAACAACCACCATTTGGCTCCCTGAAGACCAGAGCACTTTTTGCGATTCACCACTGCTTCGCTTTAACTGACAATTGCGCAGTCGTGCGTCATGGCTTCCAAACAAAATTGACATCCTTTTTTTCTCACAAATTGAGCTTTCTTTTGCTGGTATTTGATCACCTTTTTATTTGTTGCACTATAAATACAATTTTGAAAAAAAAGCAATATTTTTTACTTTTTGCTATAACAAATATCCCCAAAAAATGCATTAAAAAAAAACCACAGTTTTGATAAAAAATATGGCATTTTATTAATATTTTTTTTAAAAATTAATGGCAGCGATCAGTGATTTTTATCGTGACTGCGACAGTATGGCGGACACAACGGACATTTTTTGCGCCATTTTGGACCATTGTCATTGATACAGCGATCAGCGATCAGTGCTAAAAAAATGCACTGATTACTGTAAATATTACACCGGCAGTGAAGGGGTTAACCAGTAGGGTAGGGGGCGCTGAAGGGGTTAAGTTTGTCCTAGGGATGCGTATTAACTGTGTGGGGGATGGGCTACGCGTGACATGACACTGATCACCGCTCCCGATTACAGGGAGCTGTGATCAGTGTCCCCTTCATGGAGAGAGAGAAGTCTACGCGTGTAGGAGAGCCAGCAAAGTACAGCTGGGAGAGCACTGTTTCCATTAGCAACAGGAGAAAATGTGCCAATGGGAAGGAGGAGCTACAGGGAAGAGGTATACCACCATCCCCATATGATACCAGTGAAATTCTGCATGTTGGGAGAGTGTCATCTCCCTTAGCAACAGGAGAAAGTCGCCAAACACCATGCCTGAAATGTGCAGCTGGGGCACGACATATTTTCTTGCCCTAGATTCTGGGGTGTAGCTGGAGGTAATGTTGCTGAGCAGAAATCTTTATCTGTGGGCCAAGTTCCTTTACAGATATGTTTGCAGTCACCCCTGGCAACAAGGAGTTTTCTGTTGTGTCTGCAGGGGGTGCTAAACAGTGGAAGATGACTGCTGTGACTTCATCCTGTGGCCATCGGGGGGAGTTGGCCAGTAAATATGCAGCTGAGAGAAAGCGCACTCAAATGAAGCCAGAGTTACCCGCTAAAGGATATGGTAAGACTGTTGCAGTTTGTGATCTACGCGAAGTGGCAGTGTGTCCGGTGGGGAGATTTGCAGAAAGTGTGGAAATAGACTTGCTGCAGTGTGCTACCCAGATCAGTGGGGAGACACAGGTTAAAACCCTGCTTGCAGCAAGGTCAAGGACTGAAAAAGGACATATGGACTCTGTGTGCACCTAAGGTAATCCAGAAGAGTGCTGGGAGAGATGTGTTAGGGGGTGACCAAAACAGTTGGTGTGCCATGTTCCCTAGCGATAGTGACTAGGGATGAGCCGAACACCCCCTTGTTCGGTTCGCACCAGAACTTGCGAACACACCAAATGTTCGTGTGAACTTTAGAACCCCGTTAAAGTCTATGGGACTCGAACATTTGAAAGGGGGTCCCCTTTGTTAAAGGTGTCTTCCAGATTCTGATAAGCCCCCCGCCCGCATACCCCCACAACCACCGGGCAAGGGTTGTGGGGATGAGGCCCTTGTCCCCATCAACATGGGGACATCCTCCCCATGTTGTGGGCATGTGGCCTGGTACGGTTCAGGAGAGGGGGGGCGCACTCTGTCCCCCCTCTTTTCTGCGGCCGGCCAGGTTAACGTGCTCGGATAAGGGGTCTGGTGTGGATTTTTGGGGGAACTCCACGTCATTTTTTTTTTATTTGGGGTGGAGTTCCCCTTAAAATCCACAACAGACCTGAAGGGTCTGGGATGGATATTTGGGGGGAACCCCATGTCATTTTTTTTTTAAATTGACGGTGGGGTTCCCCTTAATATCCATACCAGACCTGAAGGGCCTGGTAATGGAATTTGGGGGGACCCCACGCTATTTTTTTATGAATGAAGTCCGGTTTTAAAATACTTTTTTTCCTTTCAGAAATTACACTTTGTGCAGGGACAGTTCTATGTACGAAAAACATGCGATATTTCACATGCAAACTTTACACCCCCCCCCTAGGTACGAAATTTTAAGTAATATTTCACTTTTATTGTTTCACTTTTAGCATTAATAAATTCACTGCTCCCGAAAAAACAGCCATTTTTAAAACTTTTTTTTTGCATTGATACATGTCCCCTGGGACAGGACCCAGGTCCCCAAACACTTTTTAGGACAATAAATTGCATATTAGCCTTTAAAATTAGCACTTTAGATTTCTCCCATAGACTTTAACAGGGTGTTCCGCAGCTTTTCGAATTTGCCGCGAACACCCCTAATTGTTCGTTATTCGCGGAACAGGCGAACAGGCAATGTTCGAGTCAAACATGAGTTTGACTCGAACTCGAAGCTCATCCCTAATAGTGACAGGTGCTGCAGAGTTGCCAAGGGAAACCATCAAGGAGCCTGCAGTGGTGAGGCAAGTGGTTTCCCAGGACAACTGTGAAGCCGCCCTAGTGGGAAAAATAATTCCTTTGGAGAGGAAGGGTGATGTGCTGAGTAGCATGCAGGGTGCCATGCTTTATGACAAAAGACAACCTGATAGAGCTTAGAAAAATGCTATGTTTATGAATGCTGATGATGAAGATATTGCTGATGATACATGTACTTATGGTGATGTGTTCACTAGTAATGAGGTAGGGGTGATTGCTAAGCAGGATAAGCGATTCCCCTTAGCAACAGTATATAAGGCTGCAGAGGTGTCCTTAGAAACCTCCAGGGAGCTCTGTGTGTTGAAGCCAGAGGTTGCCTGGGACAACTGTGGTGCCGCTCTGATGGATAAGAGGGTACTTGACCTTGGTGGTGAGAAAAATAGTAGACAGTAGACACAGGTGCATTGGCTTTTGCAGAAGTTAACCCTCTCCAGTTGGAAGGATCTGAAAAGGGCGCATGCATAGCAGAGGTTTTGTCCACAGCAGGTTCTGGTGCGAACCGAACGGGGGGGGGAGTTGTTCGGCTCATCTCTAATGGCCGATGTGAAAGGGAACCTGGAGCAGCATTTTGTCTAGGAAAAGTAAGTATTTCACTCTTACAACAAGAAATGATCATTTTCAATTATCCTCTGCATAGGAATAGTATACAGGGGTTGTAAAGCTTTGTGTTTTTTCACCTTAATGCATCCTATACATTAAGGTGAAAAAACACCTTGCACTCTCCGGCCCGCCCAAGCCCCCGTTTTACTTACCTTAGCCCCGAATCTCCGTGGGCGCGATCCCACATTGTTCTCTCAATCTCTTAACGGCTCCTTATTGGATGATTGATAGCAGCGCAGCCATTGGCTCTCGCTGCTGTTAATCAAATCAATGACGTGGCGTGTCGGGGATGGGGCCGAGTGATACATTCGACGACTGTGACCGTCGAGTGTATCACATGGGAGCATGCCCGCAAGCTAACCCCCTTGGGGGAGCGCTTCCCAGAGGGGGGTTAACTCTTGCGGGGAGGAGCCGAGGCAGCCGCCAAGGGACCCCAGAAGACAAAGATCGGGGCCACTCTGTGAAAAACAAACTGCACAGTGAAGGTAAGTATGGTATGTTTGTTATTTAAAAAAAAATCAACCTTTACAACCCCTTTAACAACCACCATTTGGCTCCCTGAAGACCAGAGCACTTTTTGCGATTCAGCACTGCTTCGCTTTAACTGACAATTGCGCAGTCGTGCGTCATGGCTTCCAAACAAAATTGACATCCTTTTTTTCTCACAAATTGAGCTTTATTTTGCTGGTATTTGATCACCTTTTTATTTGTTGCACTATAAATAAAATTTTGAAAAAAAAGCAATATTTTTTACTTGTTGCTATAACAAATATCCCCAAAAAATGCATAAAAAAAAACCACAGTTTTGATAAAAAATATGGAAATTTTTTGCGCCATTTTGGACCATTGTCATTGATACAGCGATCAGCGATCAGTGCTAAAAAAATGCACTGATTACTGTAAATATTACACCGGCAGCGAAGGGGTTAACCAGTAGGGTAGGGGGCGCTGAAGGGGTTAAGTTTGTCCTAGGGATGTGTATTAACTGTGTGGGGGATGGGCTACACGTGACATGACACTGATCACCGCTCCCGATTACAGGGAGCTGTGATCAGTGTCCTGTCACTAGGAAGAATAGGGAAATACTTGTTTACATCAGCATTTCGACGTTCTTCCTCTCCGTTCGGGTGATCGCGGACATCAAGTCCACGGGACCCACGGTCGAACTCACAGAGCTTGTGGACGGTTTCGGAACCTTTTTCAAAGTCACTGACACATGTGTCGCGGCAATTTGAACGGTTCTATTGCAGACAATATGGTGCCACTTGTCATGAAATATGGAACTGTCAAAACGCATGACATATCGCACCAGTGTGAATGGGAGCTAAATGAGGCAATTCTACCTTGCTTGCAATTGCTCATATCAACACAAATGCAATCTGGTCCCATGCAAAGCAAGTGTAATATGGGTGTTGCTCATCCATGTCTCTGTTTATATAAACGTACAGTATGTAAACAGACCATTTTTAATGCAAGGGCAAGTTACATTTTACATGGCCACTGAATATATACTGTATTTATAAATGTACAAAATGATAAAACATGCAATTAGTGTGTATGCTATTTCCCATAGTAAACAAGCAAGAAGATCATAAAAGATACCTTGCTACTATGCTTTATGCATGTCCCTTCCTATCATTATAAAATGAAAGGCAAAAGCAACTCTAAACATTTCTGCTTATGGCTGTATTTAATTACTTTCTTACTATTTATGTTTCAAGGAACAAGATTTCCCATGGCAGGGGACAATATGTTACACATGACATTGTTTATGATTTTCTGCCAATGTACTAATGGCAACATGAATATGTTATTATTCCTATTCAAGGAAGGAAACATGAATGCTTGGCAATCTCAAACAAGTAATGCATTCTGCTGTAAGAAAAGATCATTTTACTTTGTCAATGTGATAGTGTTTGCCTTGAAAGGTGTGAGGCCTATAGAAGATTGGTGACGAGTTGGCCCTGGGCTAAATACATTTCCATGCTTCTCAGTCAGAATTAGTTATTAATGTCTGACACCTCCCAGTTCATTTACCATTACCATTAATTAACAGCTTAACACACATCATTTTGATCAAGGTTGATAAAGCTTCAACATACAGTTCTGTTTTTGTTCTCAAATAAAATATACATAAAAGTAAGCTATTTTGCCAATTTTTTTTGTCAAATCACTGTTTTAATCTTAACCCGGATACTGAAAGTTAAAAAAATATATATTTTTAATATGGGTTTCATATATATATTCCATATGGATAAAATGTATGTTTGCTAAATACTGTAGTAGTTAAATTAAATCACATATAGAATCAGATATATTTTTCATGTAAATACATATCACAACAGATGCAAATGTAATACTTACAGGTATTTATTAACTGTCTCATTCACATGGGTGTACCAAACCATGCACCCATGTGAATGGTCGTCTTCACCTACGTGGGAAGCACAGGTGTTCCCTGCAGCCACATGCAGACAGCCTGCTGTTTGGAAAATTCCTCCAAATATCCAGAAATGTCACTACATAGAAAAATGTCCAAGGAAGGCAATATCCCACAAGTGAAAACGGCAGACACAAACAATGAAGCAGTGATCCAGGTCCCCCCCCCCCCCCACCACAGACAATCTAGACTCTCACCTCATTGATTTGACCTGAAACAGGTCATGAAGCCAAATGATCCACTCCTAGGATGATGGTAAATCAGTAAGCCATTGTGCTTCCACAGCGTGTATAATGTTAAAAAGAGAGGAAGGGGACAATCTAGTGCTCTCACTATAAACTTGATTTATTTATCATTAAAAAGCATAAAAAAGTTACTCACAAGAAAAGCACTCATGAACGAGTGCCTGTTATGCAAACAGATCTGGTTTGTAAACCTGAAAGATGGCCGCGGGTGACGTTGGACATTGCGCCTGCCCCCGTACGCGTTACGTCCTGTAGGCGGGGACTTCTTCAGCGTGGGAACATAAGCGAGTGCTTTTTAATGGTAAATAAATCAAGTTTATACTTAGAGAACTAGATTGTCCCCTTCCTCTCTTTTTAACATTATACACGCTGTGGAAGCACACCGGCTTACTGATTTATCATGATCCGAGGAGTGGATGATTTGGCTTTATGACCTCTTTCAGGTTGAATCAATGAGGTGAGGGGCTAGATTGTCCGTGGTGGAGGGACTTGGATCACCGCTTCATTGTTTGTGTCTGCCGTTTTCACTTGTGGGATATTGCCTTCCTTGGACATTTTTTTATGTAGTGACATTTCTGGATATTTGGAGGAATTTTTCAATGAATGCTATCTTTGGATGATCACACATGGACAGTTTTTGGTTTTATTTTATTTTAGTGCGCTAAACTGGTTCTGATTTTCTTGTATTTTTTAGGTTTTTATTTGAATTACCTAAGTTTTAGCTTGCATATATTAATCATTGTGCGTATATTTCTGTGCTGAATATGTTAAACTATTTTTAAACAGCCTGCTGTGACAGACTGCATTCTGATTTGTGCATCAGTCCCACTTGGACGTACAGTCAGGGTGGTGTCCCCTTTCTACATTGTAAAGCACTGCATAAACTGTTGGCGCTTTATAAATTGTGTATAATAATAATAACAATAACGTGCTTGGAGATTCATGCATACAGCCACCCTCTTGTCATTCATTTGAACAAAAAGTCCACACCTAATTTACAGATTCAGAAAATGCATTTTTTTACTTACCGTAGTTTCATCATTACATATTTATTTTTTAAAGAGAACACTAGGGATGAGCTTCGAGTTCGAGTCAAACTCATGTTCGACTCGAACATTGCCTGTTCGGCAAACAACGAACAATTAGGGGTGTTCGCGGCAAATTCGAAAAGCCGCGGAACACCCTGTTAAAGTCTATGGGAGAAATCTAAAGTCATTGTATCAATGCAAAAAAAAGTTTTAAAAACAGACGTTTTTTCGGGAGCAGTGATTTTAATAATGCTAAAAGTGAAACAATAAAAGTGAAATATTCCTTTAAATTTCGTACCTAGGGGTGGTGTAAAGTTAGCATGTGAAATAGCACATGTTTCCCGTACATAGAACTGTCCCTGAACAAAGTGTCATTTCTGAAAGAAAAAAAGACATTTAAAACTGACTTGCGGCTATAATGAATTGTCGGCTCTGGCAATTCAGAGAGAATTCATTCATAAAAAAAAAAAAATTACGTGGGGTTCCCCCCAAATATCCATTCCAGACCATTCAGGTTTGGTGTGGATTTTAAGCCCTCTCAGAGCGAATTTCAAGAAGTTGTAGCTTTAAAATCAAGGATTTTATTACAATTGGTCAAAATTATTTGGGGGGGGGGAATCCCCTTTAGACATACATAGTATAGTAACAGCTTAGTTTTCCTGATATATCATCCTCCCGTAAATATCAGTCATGTTTTAAAAATATCAATACAACATATATGGTAGATCAAAAAGGGAGTGTGATAGTTGACCCAATGCATTTCACAATTGTAGCTTCCTCGGGTGTTCAGGAAATATTGTTGAGTAAAGTGGCTAAAAAATAAAAAATAACAAAATAATTGATTTCATGTTTTTCCTGCATTTCTGAAAGCACACCAATTCCTGCATGCTGCATCTTTGGCGCACTGTCAGAAAATGCAACAAAAACCTGCAACCTAATATAAATTAATAGGACTGCAGCTAAAACTGCAGATACACAAGCAGTGCAGTCAAACTGCAGCACACCAGTGTGAGCCCAAAGACTTATACACACAACCCCCTCCCCATAGAACTTGGTCTGATCAATACCCCTGGGCATTCACACACGGTCATACCATCCTGGCTCAGGAGGGGTGGGCGCTCCAGGGATTTGTTTGGCTACACGTCACCAGTTGCTAGACAACAGGCAGCTCTAGCAACCAGTGGTTAGGAGTCTCAGGTGGAGGTGAAGCCACTGCTGTGTTTGCTGGCTCTGTCAGTTTCCTCCCAGGACACGGGATTAACAGTACCATTTTAGTGTTTGCAGATGACACCAAGCTATGCAGTGGAATAAAGTCAGGGATGTCTCCAACTTACAAGCTGACCTCAATGTACTATTTAATTTGCCAACTAGGTGGCAAATGAGGTTTAATGTTGATAAATGTAAAGTTAGGCACTTGGGGGCTAAAAATACAGTATGCATGCATCATGCATACTAGGGGGAGAGCAACTTGGGGAATCCATAGTGGAGAAGGTTGGTTTTGGTAGATCATAAGCTCAATAATGGCATGCAATGCCAAGCTGCAGTTTCCAAACCAAGCAAAGTCCTTTCTTGTATTAAGAGAGGTATGGACTCTAGAGAGAAGGATATAATTTTGCAACTGTACAAAATTATTAGTAAGACCACTTCTGGAATATGCAGTTCAGTTTTGGGGAACTGGAGACAGTGCAGAAAAGGGCAATCAAACTGATAAGAGTCATAGAGGAGCTCAGCTATAAGGAAACATTATAGAAACTGAATGTATTCTCTCTTGAGAAGAGGAGATTAAGGGGGGGATATGATCAACATGTACAAATAGTGGTCCATATTGGTGTTGAGTTATCCACTTTAGGTCATCACAGAGGACAAGGGGGGACTCTTAACCTCTAGAGGAAAAGAGATTTCATCTTCAAATACAGAAAGATTTCCTCACAGTAAGAGCTGTGGAAATGTGGAATAGACTCCCTCCAGTGGTGGTTCTGGCCGTCTCAGTTGATTGCTTTAAAAAAGGCCTGGATTCTTTCCTAAATGTACATAATATAACTGGGTACTAACATTTCTAGGAAAAGTTGATCCAGGGAAAATCAGATGGCCTCTTGGGGGATCAGGAAGGATTTTTTTTTCCCTGCTGTAGCAAATTGGATCATACTTTGCTGGGGGTTATTTTTTGCTTTCCTCTGGATTCATTTTGGGTATTGTATTGTGGATATGGGATTGTATGATATTATTTTATTTTTTTTGGTTTAACTAGATGTACTTGTGTCTTTTTTTCATCAACCTGACTAATGAAACTTTAGGTAAATGTAAAACAATATAAAAAATAAACAACAACAAGAAAAGTAAACGGGCTTGTTAATGGTGCTGAAAACCCCTCTCAGAGCGAATTTCAAGAAGTTGTAGCTTTAAAATCAAGGATTTTATTACAATTGGTCAAAATTATTTGGGGGGGGGGGAATCCCCTTTAGACATACATAGTATAGTAACAGCTCAGTTTTCCTGATATATCATCCTCCCGTAAATATCAGTCATGTTTTAAAAATATCAATACAACATATATGGTAGATCAAAAAGGGAGTGTGATAGTTGACCCAATGCATTTCACAATTGTAGCTTCCTCGGGTGTTCAGGAAATATTGTTGAGTAAAGTGGCTAAAAAATAACAAAATAATACACAATTCAAATATAAAAAAAAAAATAGTATGTGAAAAAATAAATCACATACAAAAAATAGTAATTATATATATATATATATATATATATAAATATATATATATATATATCCAATTCATCACTTACAAGTATTTTCACAAAAGTAAATTTAATCTGAGCTGATGGAGACCTGGTGTGGCTGTGGCTGATAATTGAAGACAGTGCCCGCATTCTCAGCCTGGGAAGCCGCAAGGCTACACATTCAGCTCCTATTAATTTCAAATGGGTTCAGTTCTGGCACCTAAACTTGTGTTTTGTAAACCCTCATTGAACCAAACCCAGTTATGATTGGCTCATCCCTAATGTTTACTAATCATGTGCCAGTAGATATGTTTGCATTTCCCTTGCATATGATTAGCTAATCAAAGTGAACACATTTATTTACTAAGCTATGTGAACCTTGACTATACTAATTTAACAACTTCTACTCCTTTAGAAAATGAACCTCACTATCTTTTCTTTAACATATCTTCTTAACTTGTACAATGTATTCAGCGACTTAAATGGTGTATTTGCTCTATATGTAAAATGATCACAAGCTTCAGGCCAACAAAGTGCAGAACCTCCATAGAAGAGTGAAGAGAAATGCAATGATCAATCTCTGTGCAAATGAGACCTTGTAAACATACCCCATGATGCCTTTTCTTTATTGCCCCAGTATTCTAATAACCTCTTAATATTATATTCCCTTCCCCAGAAAAAACATTAGTTGTCATGGCAATAAAATTGTGTTGTGCTCTTCCTTGTGAGCAGATTCAGTTATTAAAAATACATGGGAGAACTGTATATTTACCATGGAGAAAAGTGCATACAGTATGTTTAATCCTGTCCAGAGGTAATTGAAACCTTGGGGACCAAACAAAATTTTCTGCAGATTTGGTATGTGTTTGGTTACTAAACAATATGCCTTTAACTGCTTTACATACCAAAATGATTTTCTCAGTCTTTTTCAGGACATAGAAGACTTTTGTGTGATAGATTTGAGCCTATTCTGAGAGAGGTACATGAGCTGTAACTTCAACTTGCATCTGAAAATACTGATTGCCATGCTATCATGCTGATTATGGATGAGCTTCGTGTTTGAGACGAACATTGTATGTTTGACCGTTCATCAAATTACGAACATTATGGGCCGTTCGTGCCAAATTCAAGTGGCATGTCACGGCCCATAATTCACTGTGGCATCGCAGTGCATTGCTGGCTCATGATTGGCCAAGCATGCACTATGACCCGCATGCTTTGGCCAATCACAGTGCGCAAAAAAACAGAGAGAAATAATTGGCCAAAGCCAGGGTGGCTTTGGCCAATTATGGCTCAGGGGGTTTAGTACATGCCCCACACTATATAAGGCCGCCTCCGTGGCGGCCTTGTGTAGTGTGTTGAGGTGGTTAAGACAGAGAGAGAGAGTGTAATTTTTTTTAAGCTAGACAGGCAGGCGAGTCAGTTACAGTTACAGTGTGTAGAGGATATATATGCATCCCAGGTGTTGTGTATATATATTTATACACTGTATTGAGTTTAGCTAGATCCGCTCTTCCTAATATACTGACAGGCAGACAGGTGATTGTGCTAGCTGCAGTATTTTCACTTGGTGTACTGTGTCCTCTGCACAGTGTGAACCTAAAGCTACGTGAATACAATTGCTGTTGTTCTCATATTAATACCACAGGCAGTGGCTTATCAGCAAGTATTCTCACTTGGTGTACTGTGTCCTCTGCAGTGTGCACCTAAAGCCAAGGGAATACAATTGCTGTTGTTTTCATATTAATACCACAGGCAGTGACTGATCAGCAAGTATTTTCACTTGGTGTACTGTGTCCTCTGCACAGTGTGCACCTAAAGCTACGTCAATGCATTTGCTGGTGTTCTCATATGAATACCACAGGCAGGGATCTGCAAGTATTTTCACTTGGTGCACTGTGTCCTCTGCATAGTGTGCACCTAAAGCCACGTGAATACAATTGCTGTTGTTCTCATATTAATACCACAGGCAGTGACTGATCAGCAAGTACTTTCACTTGGTGTACTGTGTCCTCTCCACAGTGTGCACCTAAAGCTACATGAATACAATTGCTGCTGTTCTCATATTAATACCACAGGCAGTGACTGATCAGCAAGTATTGTCAGTATTTGTGCAGCTATATCTCACTGCAGGCCATTAGTATGTCTGGAAGGACAACAAGGAGAGGCAGAGAGTCACAAGCCGATAAAAGAGAGCAAGCAGGCTCTACGTCTAGAGGCAACAATGCTGCTGGTTGTGGACACGGTGCATCCTCATCAGCACGTGGCTGTGGGACATGCTCATCCTTTTTTTTTGGCAGCTGGCCGTGTTGAGCCACAACATGAAGAAGACTTGGTAGAGTGAATGACCAAGCCGTTCTCATCCTCCTCATCCTCTCTCACCCAGGCTCAGGGTACTTTGTCTGGCAAAGCAGCTGCCAACGCGGCCTCTTCCCTCTGCTCAATGGCATCAGTCACTCCTTCCCTAGCCCATCATGTCCTCCTGAGGAGTCCCCGAACTGTTTGACCACAGTGTTGGGTACATGCTGCAGGAAGATACACAGCGTTTTAAAAGCTCAGATGATGGTACACAGCTAGAGGAAGGCAGTAACGTGAGCCCAGAGAGAGGGGGTGCCCAAGAAGGACAGCAATCTGGCAGTCATGTTCCCCCAGCTGCAGCATACTGCCAGGTTTTCTACAGTGATGAGGAGGGAGAGGATGATGAGGTCACTGACTCCACGTGGGTGCCTGATAGGAGAGAGGAGGAAGAGGAGGAGGAGGCGGCACATCTCCAATGAGGCAGGATGCCCTCCATGGGCCTGTTTAAAGGGGTTGTAAAGACAAAAATATTTTCCTCTTAAATTAAAGTCTGACAGTAGCTGATAAAGAAAAAAGTAATGTTTTGCATTATAATTAGTTTGATACCTGTTGAAATCGAGCTGTTTTATTCACCTCCGTCACTCCTGAATCATTATTCTCACTGACTTCCTGGTTTGCGGTGCGCATTCATTCTTGCTACATCACAGCCTGATGGGAACTACAGTTCCCATTAGGCTTAACCTCCATGCCTGTGAGGGATAAGAGAGCATCTTCACGCAGGGCTGTAGTTATAGGAAGAGGGTGAGCACATTCTGCTTTCCATCATGCAAAACGGCTCAGATGCTGGTTGAAAGAAAGAAGAGGAGTGACAGGAAATGGCATTTTCAAACCTGGATTACTGTATTTTGGAGGTAAAAAGGAAAAACGAGGTAAGTGATATTTAAATGCTCTAGCTTACAGCAATCAATTGATCTAATAAAAAACGAACCTTTAGTGTTCCTTTAAGGGCAGCACACTGACTGCATCACAACACAGAGCTCCGCATGTGCAGGGCGCCTCTGTCTCTCCGCGTTATTCCAAAGTTCTTTGGTGTGGGCCTTTTTTGAGACAAGTGCATCAGATCGCACCGCTGCTATTTGCAACATATGTCGCAAGCGTATCTCGCGTGAGCCAAAACATCACCCGCTTGGGCACCACATGCTTGACCAGACATATGTCGACCTGCCATGCAGTTCATTGGCAAGCATACCTCAAAGACCCACACCAAAGAACAAAGCGGACCTCTCCTTGCTCCTCATCTGCTGGGATCTCCAACCCCACTATACCTTCAGTCCTCTCTGAAGCCTGTGCTGATAGGACTGAAGGTGTAGAATTAGGTGTGTCACAGCCAAGTACTTGCGGGCAGTCTACTATCAGTACACCAAAGTAAGATTGTACCAGGCAAATTTCCCTGCCCAGGCTGCTGCAGCGCCGAAAAAAGTTCTCACCCAGCCATCCACATGCCCAGCGGTTGAATGCTAGCTTGGCTAAATTGCTAGCACTTCAACTGCTGCCTTTTCAGTTGGTAGATTCTGCCCGCTTCCGTGAGTTTGTGGAATGTGCGGTACCTCAGTGGCAGGTTCCCAAATGCCTTTTTTTTTCACGGAAGGCGATTCCGGCTCTCTACCAGCATGTGGAGGGCAATGTCCATGCCTCGCTGGACAGGGCGGTCAGTGGTAAGGTGCATATTACTGCCGACTCATGGTCCAGCAGGTATGGACAGGGACGTTACCTATCTTTCACGGCACATTGGGTGACTCTGCTGGCAGCTGGGAAGGATGCAGGACAAGGTACAGTGGTGTTGGAGGTTGTTCCGCCACCACGCCTCCAAAATGCTACTACTGGTGATTGTGACACACCTCTCTCCTCCACCCCCTCCTTCTTCCTCTGTGTCCTCTTCCTGTGCTGATGTGTCCAATATGGCACCAGGACAGGGGAGCTTGTTTTATTTCCCCATGCCAGTGGGCCATGATCAGGGATGCATGCACTGTCCTGTCACCATTTTAGGAGGCCACAAGGATGGTGAGCAGTGACAGTGCATGCATCAGTGACACTGTCCCTCTTATCCACCTGTTGGAGCACACGCTGCATGGAATAATGGACAGGGTCCTTGAGGCAGAACAGAGGGAGGAAGAGGAGGACTTCCTTACCTCTCAAGGCCCCCTTTATCCAGACAGTGTTCCTGCTTGCCCGCCTATTACACATGAAGAGGAGGAGGACTGTGTCAGCATGGAGGTGGAGAAAGCACTCAGCATCAGCAGCAGTCTTCAAGGGATCAATTACAGTCCCAAGAAACCCATGGACTTGTACATGGCTGGGACGAGGTGGCTGCGGATCATGTCGTACTTAGTGACCCAGTGGACTCCGCACCGAATGCCTCAGCAAACCTACGCTGTATGGCCTCCCTGATCCTGCAAAGCCTGCGGAAGGATCCTCCATATTCGTGCTATCAAGGAGAGGGATCATCACTGGCTGGCAACCCTCCTTGATCCACGTTACAAGGGTAAGGTTGCGGACCTTATCTTGCCGGCACAGAGGGAGCAGAAGATGAAACATCTTCGGGAGGTCTTGCAGAAAGGTCTGTGCAACGCGTTCCCAGAGATTGGGAGGTTACAAAATCCTGGTCCTGGACAACGTGTTGCTGAGGCTTCGGTCTGTCACAGAAGGAGTGGTGGAAAAGGTGGCCGTCTGACCGATGCATTCAGACAATTTTTTAGTCCGCAGCCCCAAGGTATGAACGGTTCCAGCAACCATCGCCAGCGTCTGTTTTACATGGTGCAGGAATACCTAGGGGCAAGATCAGACTTGGACACCTTTCTCACCGAAAATCCTCTGGCTTACTGGGTCTTGAGGATGGATCACTGGCCAGAGCTTGCACAGTATGCAATTGAGCTACTGGCTTGCCCTGCATCCAGTGTTCTTTCAGAACGCACATTCAGTGCTGCTGGAGGCTTTGTGACCGATGACAGGGTGCGCCTCTCCACCGACTCTGTTGATCGACTGACCTTCATCAAAATGAATCAGGCTTGGATCAACACCAGCTACCAAGCACCTGATGCTGATGTTACTGAATAATAATTTTTTGTTGAAATGTCAGATCCCTTTGAGACTGCGTATGCTGATGCTGAGTGACTGTCCTGTTATGCTGCTGATGGAATATCCTTCTCCTCCTCACTTTTATTGCTGATAGCTAGTAAGAAATGTTGTGTTTCTGGGCTCCGCCACCAGTGCCTACGGCATAATTTTTGTGCCCCTGTTCAACAGGGGCGTTTAATAACAATTTTTGATGCAATACTTTGCACATGGCTCTTTGTTGCGCTCCAATTACAGTTATTGGGAGGGGTTGCAGTGTTGTGTTGTGCCTAAGGACACATTTTTCTGCCCCTGTTTAACAGGGGCGCCTAATAACAATTTTTGATGCAATACTTTGCACGTGGCTCCTTGTTGTGCTCCAATTGCAGTTATTGGGAGGGGTTGCAGTGTTGTGTTGTGCCTAAGGCACAATTTTTCTGCCCCTGTTTAACAGGGGCGCCTAATAACAATTTTTGATGCAATACTTTGCACGTGGCTTTTTGTTTCGCTCCAATTACAGTTATTGGGAGGGGTTGCAGTGTTGTGTTGTGCCTACAGACAAATTTTTCTGCCCCTGTTTAACAGGGGCGCCTAATAACAATTTTTGATGCAATACTTTGCACGTGGCTCCTTGTTGTGCTCCAATTGCAGTTATTGGGAGGGGTTGCAGTGTTGTGTTGTGCCTAAGGCACAATTTTTCTGCCCCTGTTTAACAGGGGCGCCTAATAACAATTTTTGATGCAATACTTTGCACGTGGCTTTTTGTTTCGCTCCAATTACAGTTATTGGGAGGGGTTGCAGTGTTGTGTTGTGCCTACAGACAAATTTTTCTGCCCCTGTTTAACAGGGGCGCCTAATAACAATTTTTGATGCAATACTTTGCATGTGGCTCTTTGTTGCGCTCCAATTACAGTTATTGGGAGGGGTTGCAGTGTTGTGTTGTGCCTAAGGACAAATTTTTCTGCCCCTGTTTAACAGGGGCGCCTAATAAAAAATTTTGATGCAATACTTTGCATGTGGCTCTTTGTTGCGCTCCAATTACAGTTATTGGGAGGGGTTGCAGTGTTGTGTTGTGCCTAAGGACAAATTTTTCTGCCCCTGTTTAACAGGGGCACGTGGGTCTTTGTTGCGCTCCAATTACAGTATGTTTGAGGGGTGCCCTTTTTTCTACAAATTTTCTTTCACCAAAAAATAATCAACATATTGTTGCCACACAGCACGTGCGCAAGCAGTATTACAGGAAGTACATGTTCCCTGGGGCAAGACCCGGGTTCTGAAAGACGTTTTCCAACATTAAATTGAATATTGGTCTTTTAAAATTAGCGTTTTTGAATTCGAACGTTCGAGTCCCATAGACTTCAATAGGGTTCTAAATGTTCGCGCGAACCCGCGGTCTGTTCGAACGTTCTGGTGCGAACCGAACGCGGGTATGTTCGGCTCATCCCTACTCCCCAGAGACATCATAGTGAAACCTCACTATTATTCAGTAAAGGAGGAAGTGATGAGGAAATCTAGGAATTTGGATAACCTAACTCTGCATAGACACAAAATGCCGATCTTTCCCCATACACGGTTCAAAAAAGGTGAACACTTAAACCGTTACTGCAGCTTCTGATGGAGAAGGAAATCACTTATAGATGGACTTTCCCCCTCCGCCTGAACTTTTCCTACAAGAACAAAAGCTTCAGCTTCTCGTCTCTGAGGGGGAGTGCCTTCTGATACATCTGAGGATTTTATCCCAGGACCCCCCACCCATGCAGACCGGCAGAAGCACTCTGGCCTCTACAAAGAGACCCCCGCCAGTGAGCCCGCTGCAGCAAACCTGGCTGAAACAAGGCTTCAATCTCTCCAAAGAAAATCTCCCGCCTTGATGGCCTTTTCCCCTTTATCGGATCAGGGATCTGATCTGCAACGTTTCCACTTTGTCTACGTATTGGTGTGACTTTTCCGCTCCTTCCCCTTTTAAAAGCCCACGCTGGAGCTCAAATCCTGCCTACAGTGACTCGGCTACTGTTTTATTTAACCACTTTCATTTTGCAGGTTGCACGTCTGGGCCATCTATCCTAGGCTGGGGTTGGGGTGGGTGTTTTTTTTCTGAGGGTGTGTCTGGTGTCTTTGGTTTAATACTGTGTGTTAAATGTTGGGGCGCTCTATTCTTTTAATCATCATAGGCTTAATTTTAAGCCTTACGTTCAATCGGTTTTTAAGTGGTTGGGCTGTTGTGGACCCAGTGCACCTCACTTTAGGACCGGGAGTGCCATTTGTGCTCCTAGGTTCTTTCACGGATTCCCTGTAACCAGGTAAATACGGGCCTCTCAGGTTGGAGGGTAGGAGATGGCTAGTCCATCCCGATCCCTGGGTGGGAGGGGGTCAGGGGACCCCCTGGTTCAATGTTATTATGTTTTCACTTTGATAGTCAAGTTATTATTTTTGGTTTGCATTTATGTAACCAGCTTCTCTTTCTTCCTCTCTTTTTTTCACACCTCTTCTTCTTCTTCTTGCTACTGTTCGACGGAGTCTCCACGAGTTCCGCAGCTGTCGCCGGCCTCACGTCCCAGGGCCCGGGTCTTCACCATCTTCGCACTTCAGGCTTCCTGGTGAGTACCTCTCCCTAGATCAAGGTGAGCCACGATTTTTTAGTTTAGTTCTACCCACTCTGATCCATGTCTAATGCACATCCTTCCACACCCTCCCTCAAGATTATCTCCCATAACGCTCAGGGTCTTTACTCCCCCGTTAAACGCAGGAAACTTTTCCAGCAATACCACTCCATGCATGCAAACATTCTCATGTTACAGGAAACCCACTTCCCATCCACGTTTAAACCCACATTCCTCCATTAGCATTACCCTCAATTTTTCTTAGCTTTGGCGGATAACTAGACAAAGGGGGTGGCCATCTGCTTTGCTAAACACATTAATCTCCCTCAACCGGAGACTGTTGACCCTCAAGGGCGCTACATCCTGGTTTCTGGCCACATTGACGGAGAGCTATATACCTTTGTTTCATACTACACCCCCAATAAAGGTCAGAGACTCTTTTTTGACTCTCTACTACACAAATTGCTAGCGCATCTCAAGGGGGCAGTGTTCATTGGTGGAGACTCTAACACCGCCTTCGATTTCTCTCTTGACAAATCGGGGGATGGGAAACCGATAGCGCCCCTCCAAACAAAGCGTTAAAATTGCTAAACTGTTAAACTCTGCAGGGTTGATTGATGTTTGGAGAGAGGCAAAACCTCACACAAAGGACTATACACATTTCTCTGCCCCACACAACTCATTTGCCAGGATAGACCACATTTTCACTCGCTCCTCAATGATACCTTTGATCAGATGTTCCAAGATTGTAGAAACACAAGCGACATCCCACGGCCGAATCTCTTGTGAAACTATACAAGGCCCGAGCCCTACTTAACTTGAAACTGACGACAGACACAGAAAGGCACCTTAGATGGACCGGGGGAAAATGTTATTCCCAGAGAGACAGGATTGGGTCTAAATTAGCCATAAAGCTGAGTCCTAAACAACGCTCTCTAATATTCCCTAAAATTCGGGCGACCTCAGGGGACCTGAAGCAGAACCCGACCAAGATTATGGATACTTTTTTACAGTTCTACACTGATCTATACAAACCTAACCAACCTCCCCTGGGATCACTACGAAATACATTTTTAGACGATCTCCTTTTGCCCACTCTGTCTACAGAGCATAGAAATCTCCTTGAGAGTCCGTTTACTCAAGAGGAAATACTGGATACCATTAAATCCCTTAAGCTAGGTTCCTCACCTGGACCGGATGGTTTTTCCACTGGTTACTACAAAAAAATTGGCCCCTGTCTGGCTCCGCATCTGGCTCGGATGTTTAACCCTCTCAGGGAGGGAAACCCCTTGGGTATGGACCTGAATTCTGCATATATCTCAGTGATTCCCAAACCCGATAAGGACACTAGTGAAGTGAGTAACTACCGCCCGATCTCACTCATCAATAATGATGTTAAGATTATGACCAAGATCCTGGTCAATAAGTTATCAGGTTTTATAGCTGCATACATCCATAAAGATCAGTTGGGTTTCATACCTGGGAGACAGGGTCTGGACAAGATTCGACAGGCCATTGACATAATTTCGCTTCTCAAATCACAGTGGGATAGGGGACCCCCACAAAAAGTTATTTTACTCTCCATAGACCTCCACAAGGCCTTTGATTCGATAGATTGGGCATACCTGTCTGATATCTTGGGGAGATGGGGCTTTGGCCCATATTTCTTAAACTTAATCCAAGCACTTTCCTCGAACCCCACTGCCCAGGTACGCCTAATGGGCCGATACTCGGACTCTTTCACCATTGGCAGGGGTACCAGACAGGGTTGCTTGCTTTCCCCCCTCCTCTTCGCGATAGCCATAGAGACGCTAGCAATAGCTCTTAGAGCGAACCCTGACTTTAAGGGAGTGACTTGTGAACACCGGGAACATAAATGTGCGCTGTACGCGGATGACCTTCTCCTCTTTATCACCTCCCCTCTGACCCCCACTCCTGTGATTCTTAAGACACTGCGGGCTTTCAGTGAAGTTTCAGGACTGAGAGATAACATGACAAAGTCAACAGCATTGAACATTACTGTCTCCCTGGATCTTCTTAATCAGCTTTCCAATAATTTTGACTTCAGTTGGGCTTCAGTTGCAATCCCATACCTAGGCATTAAACTGATGCCAGATGTCAATAATCTTTTTAAAGCCAACTATCCGCCTATGATACACAAATGTAGGGGCGATATGGATAGGTGGTCGAAATGTGGTCTGTCCAGGTTAGGCAGGGTCCATGCAGTGAAAATGACCCTTCTCCCCCCATTTGTTATACTCCCTCCCAGTCCCGATTAAGAAACATTTCATCAGTAAACTACAGTCACAAATAGTTTGCTTTGTTTGGGGTAGTAAGGGGTATAGATGTCCCTCAGGAATTATTTTCCGCCTGAAATCGCAGGGCGGACTGGGACTCCCAAACCAATGGGTTTACTACCAGGCAGGACAACTTACGTAAATCTCGATGGGTTTCTCTAGGGGACCGAAACTTGATTGGCTCTCAATGGAAAGACAGGCTACCCCCTTGAATACCTCCTTTGGTGTGACCTCAGAGTTAGGCCTGCGATAATGTCTCCCACTCTCTCACACTCCATAGCCCTAAGCTCCAAGCTCTTTGGACTACACACCCTGACATTCCTCCCTGAAGCCTCTAGCACATTTGTTCCATAATGCAGCTTTCCCTCCGGGAATGACCATTGAGGCCTTTCGGTGGTGGACAGATAGGGGTTTCTACCGTATTGGCCACTTCCTATCTCCGATTTCCTTGTCGCATTGTACAAAGAAACTGGATATGCCCGATTCGGAACTATTCCGATTTTCCCAAATCTCCCATTTTTTACACTTAATCTGGACCAACAAAAACGTAGACCCCACAATAACACCCTATGAGCATTGGTGCTCTAACACAGAGGATCAGAGGGGAGGTATATCCTTGATCTATACGGCACTCGTGACTAAAGTGGACAAGACGACTTATGCCCAGGCCTGGGAGGAGGATGTGGACAGCCCGTGGGACACCGCGGTCTGGTTCCGCACTACACAGAGAGCATATAAAGGTATTCTCAATATTTCTCTCATAGAGGCTAGTTTAAAAGTTTTGCTTCTGTGGTACTATGTTCCTTTCAGGCTGGCAAGGATATTTCCAGGTACCTCGCCAGTGTGTTTTAGGGGTTGTGAGCTGGAGGGCTCCATGCTCCATACTTGGTGGTCCTGCCCCCACATTAAATCCTTCTGGCAGAAGGTTTTCCATACCATTAGCTCCTTAACTGGGGTGGCAGTAACTCCCCACCCTGGCATAGCACTTTTAAACCAGTGTATTCCTGATTTACCCAAACATTCCCAGGCTTTATTGTTTTTCATCCTATTGGGAGCCAAAATGTCCATTGCCAAGGCCTGGAAGAAACCCACTATCCTTCCGAGGGTTCAGGAGGAAAGTCTCCTGGATCATGATGCAAGAACAGATTGTAGCTAAACTTAATGACAAAACGGAGAGATTTATGGTCATTTGGGAAACTTGGGCCACCTTCTGTAACATCTCTCTCATACCGGGAGTTCAGCTCGGAAGCTTGAACGCTCATGTCACTCCTTGATGGAGCATGCGCGCTTCTTTTCATTCCTTTCCTGCACTTTTCTTTCCTTCTTCTTTCTGTCGCCTCCCTTGGTGTTTCCATGGCAATTTTTGTTACTGAGATTGACTTCTCTCTGTGCCAACATACATGGCTGAGTTTACGCAACTAGAGCGATTGCCATCCTCACTCATCCACCTAATGGTACTTTGCTGATGGCTGGGGGTGGAGGCGTTGTGATCATGTTTACTGAGAAGCAGTGTGATCCTGTTGGGGCTTCTCGGGGGATGGGGGTCACTGCGCCTGATCCGTTTGGGCATTTCCTCAGAATATTTAGGGTAGCTCACTGTCCTATTATGGGTCGTTTTGCCATGTTTGAGGTTGGTTTATGTTGGCTTACAAGATTCACTTATGTTATTGGTGAAAGGTTTACAAGGTTATATTCTCAAGATATGGAATGTAATGTCTTTTTTAACGACATTAACTCTTTGTATATATTTTTTTGACGTCTGTTATCTTTATACAATTTTCAATAAAAATTATTGAAATTAAAATTTTTGATCTAATATTTCACAGCAGGGCCCATTCCTGCGCTCAACAAGAGTATCTGAGAGGCTTTACAGTGTTGTATCACCACCACCACCAGCGCCTAAGGCCCAATTTGTCTGCCCCTGTTTAACAAGGGTGCGTAATTTCAATTTTTTATCTAATGTTTCACAGCAGAAATTACAAACAGATTCCACTTAAGAACAAACCTACAGTCCCTATCTTGTTTGTAACCCAGGGACCGCCTGTATACTGCTGGCCTTACGCCTTTCCTTTTTTTTATTTGGGTGCGTTGTTCCCCTTAATCTCCATACACCACCCAAGGGGCCTGGTAATGGGCTGGGGGGGTACCCATGCCGTTTTTCTTAATAATTTTCATCTATATTGCTGGGACCCAACATTATATTAAAGTCGCAAGCAGTTTTAAATGACTTCTATTCCTTTTGAAATGTCATTTTGTGCAGGGACTGTTATAAATGTGGGAAAAACGTGCCCCTTTACAGGCATACTATAGACATCCCCCAGGTACGATATTTAAAGGAATATTTCACTTTTCATTTTTTCATTATTAAAATCACTGCTCCCAAAAAAAGGCAGTTTTTAAAACTTTTTTTTGCATTGATACATGTCTCCTGGGTCAGGACCCGAACACTTTTTATGACAATAACTTGTATATTAGCCTTTAAAATTAGCACTTTTAATTTCTCATGTTCGAGTCCCATAGACTTTAACGGTGTTCGAATGTTCGTGCAAACTTTCGGTCCGTTTGCATGTTCTGCCGCAAACTGAACCGGGGGGGGGGGTTCGGCTCATTCCTACTCCCAAGCAGTTTTGCCCGACTCTATGATGGTGGTATCCCTGTGAGATTTATCCACTTCACCTACTCAGCATTATGCATCATTTCCTTGAATGTAGACATTTAGCTTTTCCTTCCATAATGGCCACTAGAATGCACACTGGAAAACAGTGCAGCCATGACCCATCTGAGAGGAGATGTAGCACACAATTTATGAAGACATTGATGAATAAATTCTAAAAAAAGTGAAAACATAATTTTCTTCTAAATGTGTTGTCACAGTTCCATGAATCCGCTCACTTCTTGGGAGGCAGTCTCCAGACCAGGAGAGCACTTCTAAGGAAAATAATGCAGGCTGCAGTATGTAAGGGCTACTTAGCTCCCAATGTTTCATCCCAAAAGATCCACAGAGGAGGTTCCCTGCCTCATCAGAGCCTTTAGCATCCTGAGGTCAGGAACTGTGCTACAGGAGAGGCTGAACCTGTGCAGAAAACCACCAAAGGTGGCAGGCAAGTTTCTTCTCTTCACTCTGTGATTTCTGTGAGGACAAAAAATGGAATAAGGTGTTGTGTGGGTATTAACTCTTAATAGCTATGTACTGTTCCTGTGGGCAGAAGTAGGCTGGGTTACTACCACATATATGCTACCATGTTGGTGCCAGGATATCTAGTTGTTAGAATAAGGATATGTGTCTCTTTTTGAAAGCACGGCTTTGGTTCATTACATTTGTATGCAGGTAGGTAGGTTTGGACAGAAGTAAAATTATTTATTTGTGAATGCGTGTCATGAAACCTCTATTGCCCCGTACATGCGATCGGTCCATCCGATGAAAACGAACTGATGGATTTTTTCATCAGTTATCCGATGAAGCTGACTGATGATCAGTCGTGCCTACACACCATCAGTTAAAAAAAACGATTGTGTCAGAACGCGGTCATGTAAACCACATACGACGGCACTATAAAGGGGAAGTTCAAATCCAATGGCTCCACCCTTGGGGCTGCTTTAGCTGATTTTGTGTTAGTAAAAGACGATTCAGGCTTTTCTGTCTGTTACAGCATGATGAATGTGCTAGCTCCATAATGTACGCTAGTTTTACCAGAACAAGCGCTCCCGTCCCCTAATTTAGTCTGAGCATGCGTGGATTTTTAACCGATGGACGTGCCTACAGACGATCATTTTTTTTCTACCCGTTAGTTAACCATCAGATAATTTTAAAACAAGTTCCTAGTTTTTTAACCGATGGTTAAAAAACCGATGGGGCCCACACACGATCGGTTAGTCTGATGAAAACGGTCCATCAGACCGTTTTCATCAGACAAACCGATCGTGTGTACGCGGCATAAGTTTCTACTCATACAAACCTCACAGATACATTGTAATACTGATAATATTCAGAATATAAGAATATAAATAATACACTAAACCAGAGAGGTCTATTTGAAATCTTTGAAATTATGATTAAAATTGTGTTTGCATATGATCTGTAAAATAAGACAAAGAAAACGTTAAATTGTATGCCATGTGTTGTTATAGCAGATTTACATCATGTTACAGGGGTGTCTTTCTTCATAATAAGAAAAATAAACTGCTAATGCATATTGACACTCAATGGCATTCCTTGCCCCTCACACTCAGGTTTAATTTACTAAGCAGTCTTGTTAAAAATAGCAAATAAGAGATGAACTTTTAATTGCAGAATTAGAATCCACATTCTGTTGAGGATGACAATCTGTATATTAGTAGCAAAACTCCTTTTAGAAAGGATGTGTTCACATAACTGTTATTCTCCTGTATTTATTTATTTTTTTGTTTGTTTTTTATTTAGAAGATAAAAAAGAAAATTATATTACACAAGAAGAAGTCACGCTTGTGACGAATACGCGTAAGAGCCCACTGAGAGGTACCGGAGGTGACGTTGGCGAACGATTGCCCCTCTTTTTTATATGCCTGATTTAATTTTAACCATGTGAGTACCCTCGCTTATAATTTTATGTCGATTAAAAGTTTTAAAACAATATCACACTATTGGTGGTTTTATCCCCCTGGGCGCGAGACATTGGCCATCCTGGGACGCGACTTCCAAGGAGGACCTAGTTTCCCTGGACCAGAGCCCTTTTGGATAACCATATGTGTTTGGAGTCATATGCTGTTACCTTACAGCAGTAAGGTAAGGGGACACCCTCAGTCACCTTAACCTCCCTGGCGGTATGATTCTGTCAGAAAAAACATGCTAAAAGCGGTACCATTATTTGCAAGGAAATTTGGCGTTTTATATTGTAGGTCTGTAATTTTTAGAAATAACTCACTTAAATCTGACCAAACAAGCTTCTAATAGGCATCCCGGGTATGACATTTTTTTAAAAACAAAATTATAAATTATAATATAATAAATAATTATAAATAATTATAACAAATAATAATATAATTATAATAAAAATTATTCAATAATGTAATCAAATCAAAATCACTGAAATTTGCTCAGTTGCAGAATTGTTGCTGTCATTATTTTTTTTTTTTTATGACGAATTTCCCCACAAATCGCTATCGCACAATTCTGCAAGTGATTATAATTTATTATCGCTGTTTTTTAGCTGATCTAAAACTATTTTTGACATAAAGGGACACTTTTGGTTGCTATGGACAATCTACAGTTTGCAGGGAGAAAGAAACGTTTTTATTATATAAAATGACATGCATGACACAGGACAGACCACTAGGGACAGGGGGGGTGTGTTTTTTTTACATACAGTACTGTAATCTATAAGATTACAGTATACTGTATGTAAGGTGTTTGTTTACTTTTTTGAATTTGGCGCCGTTCTCCGTCCCCGTGCGTCGTAACGTCGCAGGGAACGGAGATCGGCGTCACACGGAGGCACTGTGTGAATCGAGCGAGGACCCACTCGCTCACACAGCGCGGTGGCATCGCTGGATCCAGGGACAAGGTAAGTAACTTGTGCCTGTGGATCTAGCGAGGCAAGCCCGAGTCTGACACGGGGTTTCCGCTCGCAGCAGGAAAATCTAACCCCGTGTCAGACTCGGGAAGACCGCCAGGCAGGTTAAAAGGATCACTGGATACCCACTTTTTCTACACATTATTGATTCGGACCCACACCAGCACTTCCCTATTTTGGACTTTCAATTATTATTTAGATCTCTGGTGTTATTGTTAAAGTTTTTGCCTTATCGATCTTTATCACAAGTTTACTGCTTTATGGACTTTTTTTCACTAGCTCATCACTGAGCCCATCACAGTTAATTGGGTGTTGTGTTACACAGATTGTATATCTTTATTTGCACTTCTCATCACCTTATTGATTGTGTATTCCATTCTACTAAGAAGAACGTATGAAGTTATGTTATTTGCACCTTTGCCTAGAATGGTTATAATTTTGTCAGCCTGCTCACTGATCGGCTCTTTTTAAAGCCATTTTTGTTTGTACTGTCACAGTCAGACCACCCTTCACTTCCGTTCCACCTTTCTATCCTCCACATATAGCGCAGCACTACCTTCCCCATCACAATTCCCATCATGCCTAGTCATGTCTGTGAATGTCAGAGTTTTACAATGCCTCATGGGATGTGTAGTTCCGCAACAGCTGGAGGGCTGTAGTTTGAGGATCCCTGGTCTAGAGCCTCTGATTTGACTGCTGTCCATATCCCTGTTGGAGATGTTTCTCAGAGACTTGAAAGAAAATGAGAAGAGAATTCTACCTACAGTAAAAATCACCATTATTTGTCAAAGCCACTGATAGAGATTCCTGTTTTCTTCTCTCCTGGTGACACCTGCAAAATGTTTTAGGCAGCAGTTCCCACATAATGGTAGTCGAATGTATTTGTGCACATCTAAAATAGATAACACACAGTATAAGTAGATACAGTGCCTTGAAAAAGTAATCATACTCCTTAAATTTCTCCACATTTTGTCATGTTACAACCAAAAGCGTAAATGTATTTTATTGGAATTTTATGTGATAGACCAACACAAAGTGCCACAAAATTGTGAAGTGATAAGACAATGATAAATGGTTTTCAAAAGTTCTTTCAAATAAATATGTGGAAAGTGTGGTGTGCATTTGTATTCAGCCCTCCTGAGTCAATACTTTGTAGAACCACCTTTTGCTGCAATTACAGCTGCAAGAACTTTTGGGGATGTCTCTACCAGCTTTGCACATCTAGAGAGTAAAAATGTTGCCTATTCTTCTTTGAAAAAAAGCTTTGTGTTCTTTGGCCTTCATGATGCTGTTTATTCACTAGGGTTCTCAAACAAACCTATGAGGGCTTCATAGAACAGCTGTATTTATACTGAGATTAAATTACACACAGGTGCACTATATTTACTAATTAGGTGACTTCTGAAGGCAATTGGATCCACTAGATTTTAGTTAGGGATTAAAGATGGGCCGAACACCCCCCCCCCCCCCCCGGTTCGCACCAGAACTTGCCGAACAGGCAAAAAATGTGTTCGAACACGTGAACACATGTATGGGACACGAACATGAGTGCTAATTTTAAAGGCTTATATGCAAGTTATTGTCATAAAAAGTGTTTGGGGACCCGGGTACTGCCCCAGGGGACATGTATCAATGCAATTTTTTTTTTTTAAATGGCAGTTTTTTCGGGATCAGTGATTTTAATAATGATTAAAGTGAAACAATAAAAGTGAAATATTCCTTTAAACCTGGGGGTGTCTATAGTATGCCTGAAAAGTGGCGCATTTTACACATGTTTAGAAAAAAGTCCATGCAGCAAAATGACTTTTCTAAAGAAAAAAAGGTAATGAAAAACTACTTGCAGCTATAATGATTTGTCGGGTCCCGCAATACAGATAAAATTCATTAAAAAAAATGGCAAAATAAAAAAAATGGCGTGGAGGTCCCCCCCAAAAATCCATACCAGACCCTTATCCGAGAAGGCAACCTGACAGGCCGCAGGAAAAGAGGGGGAGATGAAAGAGCGCCCCCCTCCTGAACTGTACCAGGCCACATGCCCTCAACATGGGGAGGATGCTTTGGGGTCCAAAGCACCATGTCCCCATGTTGACCCTTGCCTGGTGGTTGTGGGAGTCTGCGGGCAGGCGCTTATCGGAATTTACACACGTTGTGACAGCTCTTAAATAGCTGAGGGCGGGGCCACTCGTGATATATACGGGTGACCCCACCCCCTCTGACGCTACGGGGGTTCCCTGTGGCGTCACGGGTAACCCTGCCCCCCCTGACGCCACAGGGGTTTCCTGCGGACATGTATCTATATTTATTATTGCCGCAAGCAGTTTTGAATAACTTTTTTCCTTTAGAAATGTCATTTTGTTGCAGGGACTGTTCTAAACAAGGGAAAATTAGCCACATTACAGGCATACTATAGATACCCCCCCTAGGTATGAAATTTAAAGGAATATTTCACTTTTATTGTTTCACTTTAAGCATTATAAAAATCACTGCTCCCAAAAAAACATCTGTTTTTAAAACTTTTTTGCATTGATAAATGTCCCCTGGGTCCAGTTTTTTTTTTTTTACAATACCATGCATATAAGCCTTTAAAATTAGCACTTTTTATTTTTCATGTTAGTGTCCCATAGATTTTAACGGGGTTCCGCTGCTTTCAAATTTTCCCTGAACTCAGCATATTGTTCAGTGTTCGCCACAACATCCGAACAACCAAAGTTTGGCCCGAACCTATGCTCAGGCCCAGCCATTGGCCCATCCCTATTAGGGATATCCGAGTAAAGGGGGCTGAATACAAATGCACGCCACACTCCTCATAAATTTATTTGTAAAAAATGTAAAAAAACATTTATCATTTTCCTTCCACTTCAGAATTATGTGCCACTTTGTGTTGGTCTATCACATAACATCCTAATAAATTACATGTACGGTTTTGGCTGTAACATGACACAATTTGGAAAATTTCAAGTGTGCACAGACAGGTGTTTTGTTTTTGTATGTTTGTGTGTATTTGCCTAAAATTTTTCTTTATTTGCAACCATTTTGAATAAAAATGTGTATCCAGCCAACTGTAGGAAATGTTATGAGGTTTTTGTAACATGAGTATAAAAATTTACAAAATTTGCTGTACATTACAATTGTATGTATGCAAAACATGTGTCTGTTAACCCTGTTTTCAATGCAATATCACATAAAAAATGGTAATAACTATAGGTAGTACAAAAGTAAGAGATGCCCACGTGGATTTTGTCTACTGGATATAATTCTGTTGATTAAATGTTGAAGCTATTTGCATAGAGCCCTGAAGCAACTGTATACTTTAGCACAGAAGTAATGTCAAACATAAGAATCAGCACGTTATAAATCACAAGGCACCATAATATTTCATTCCCCATTACATTCTCTGCATAAATGTTGCACAGTACCTCAAGGGTACTACCACTAGCAGGGGAAACAAATGATCCTACGGTGTTTGTAGACCACAAATGCTGACAAATTGCCATTACATTCCATTTTTTTCCTTCCCTCCTGATTAATGATCTCATGCTTATTTAATTACTGTGACACATTCTATATATTTAATGCTAAATGAGCCTATTTGCTTGAGAGTGCAAGCATAAAACAAAAGGTTGTAATAACTCTGCAGAACACATTACAATAATTATTCCTATCTATCTCTCTGGGTGCAAATTATAATATGGATATTTCAAACAAGGCATTTATTGTATATCATTAAATCTTTAACAAGGATATGCCTGTCCAGAAATGTAGATTTTTGATTCGCATGTTATTAATGTAATAGATAAAAATCAGAAGCCTTCAAAACCTGCAGTTACAGATCTATTTCATAACTTTAATATCATTTCTGAAGGCCAGCTTTCAATCAGATGTAGCTTGCAGTGTTCTTGGTTTTGAAATATTTATTGTATTTACCTAAACCCTATTAGCAAATAATTCTTCTGCCTGCTGATAAGAAGTAAGATCTATACAGTAAGCAAGACATGATAGATACATTTAGGCAGGAATTTATTACATGGATTCAGATTTTAAAGAATGCTAAGTGGCACTGCACCCTTAGTGTCTGCTCTTAATACAATAAGGAAGAAGATCGTTATTCTCTATAAGACGATTTTTCATTCTAAGCTAATTCTTTTTCAGTTCAGTCTCTGTATTGTGTTACGCTTTCATTTAAGAAAAGCTATTGTGGATTCAATGGCTTGTGATTAGATTAGGCTGTGCTCTGTGAGCATGTCACATTTTGCTTTATAACTTAGCATCTGTTCCTGCAGTCACCAAACTCCTGTTTTCAGTGCCCATTACAGCCAACTGAACCCTTTCTTTACTGTCTCCAAATAAAAGTACTCATAGCTTTTGTTTCACAGGTCATTTCAAGTTCATTTTAGAAGTTCATTAGTTAAGCTTCTGTGTTCTTAACAATGATACATCTTAGAGGGGCAAGGGTCATTTACCACTGAAAGGGATCATACGTTATCTGCTGTGTATCACTGTAAGATGTGCGGCCATCTTCATGATAAAGACCACTACGACATTTATTCTGTAAAGGAACATCAGTCAAAGCGGAGGTTACAAGATCAAATGCTCACAGAGTGTAATTTCAGAAGAAAAGCATTTGGTTTATTATATATTATTATCATCATCGAGAAATCTATTCAGTTACAATTGTCTAGGCTTCAAGCCATCCAGTAGGCTTTTATCCTTTCTATAGTCAAAGAAAAAGACTATGGGCCAGATTCACGTAGAATCGCGGCGGCGTAACTTATCGTAGATACGTTACACCGCCGCAATTTTTCATCGCAAGTGCCTGATTCACAATGCACTTGCGATGAAAACTACGCCGGCGCAAGGCGGGCCAATTCAAATGGGCGTGTGCGGCCCGCGCCGGACCTACTGCGCATGCTCAGTTTCGCCATTCCCATCGTGCACGTCATGTTTTCGAACGGTGTCGCGCGTAGCGTACTTCCGTATTCCCGGACGTGTTACGCAAAAGACGACGTTACATTTTAAATTTCGAGGCGGCAACGATGGCCATACTTTAGACAGCAAAATTGCGACAGGAAACTTGACTACGGACGACGTAGCGAACGCGAAAATCCGTTGTGGACCCACCGTAACTGCTAATTTGCATACCCGACGCTGGTTTACGATGCGAACTCCACCCAGCGGCGGCCGCGGTATTGCATCCTAAGATCCGACAGTGTAAAACAATTACACCTGTCGGATCTTAGGGATATCTATGCGTAACTGATTCTATGAATCAGTCGCATAGATAGAAACAGAGATACAATGGCGTATCAGGAGATACGCCATCGTATCACTTTGGTGAATCTGGCCCTATGTTATTTGTTGTTGGATATAGACATAAACTGACATGCTTGGGGCCATATCAAACTGATGCATAATGTCATCATGCTGCGGAACTATTTACAATTAACACTATAACTGTGTACAATTAAAACTATACATTTTAGATGACCACACATATATTTAATAACTACAATAAGTTATCCTTACTGTCTGAACACATAAAAAGCAACAACAAAAAAAGACTGCCTAACAAACAGAAACATTTTATAAATGTATTATTAAAATAAAATATATAGGTTAACAATATTTGAAAAAAATAAAATAAAACATTCTGTTAAAATATAATTAAATATTAAGTTGCATGGAAAAGTGTGAATCCTTTTCAGGAGATATCCATAACCATTTAAAATCCAATTTGTCCTGAAAAAAATAAATCCACCTGAATGCACAAAGTAGTTGTGATGATATGTACAGTTTTAGTAACACATGTCAAAGTTGCTAAAATGTGTTTAGCATTAAGATTTGTTTTATCCTTAGGCATGAAGGGGTTAAACTACAGCATGGAGGTGTAAATGATTACCTGCTACCTGTCAACTTTGATGTCCAGATTTCAAATCATACTAAGAGCCTACCTCCATGAAGTCACTATGTTCTCTCTATGTTTGCATGTTCATAGGGTGTAGTTTGGGGGGGGGGGGGGTGCTTACTGTTTTCACCCCTGGTTTTCTTTGCCAACTTTACCCTATATGTAGAAATGTCTAAGCTAGATGTGATAGAAGTGAAGAAGTATATTATGAAAGGCCTGTGGAAACTTTTACCAGAATAGGCAAGCAGAAGACAATGGACAACTCAAGTCTCCAGTATTGTAGGCACTGTGAAGCTTTTCCAAATTACTGACTTACCATGTCTTGTTCTGCATTGTGCTTCTGTGTAGAGGTAACCTTAATAGAGGAGCAGGGCTTTGATTTTTTATGAGAGAGCTGTCCCTTGATAACTATGATCTGATGACTGGTGGAGAAATAATCAGAGAATCAGTTAGAGGAAAACACTCAATCAATGTACAGATGAAGCAGGAGCAGTGAGATCTTTGCTCTTTAGGTCCACGGGTCAAGCATTCTTTCCAGCAAGCTGCACGCTAATGAAATCACAAAATCTCCTGAAACAATGTCAGGGGCAGAAGTGCCTCAGAAGATCTAACACTGCAGATATGCCATACACCTATGAGGCACAGGAGTGACTAGGCACATAAAATACACTGCTGTTTTTCACAAATTCAAGAGAAAAGGTACCTTTGTCAGTGTATTGCTTAGGCACAGTATTTTAGAAGCAAAATATGCATGAAGCCATACTACATAATAGACAATTTATTGAATTGTTGAAAGATAATAAGTTATAATAACAAACAATAAGGTATGAAAAGCATGTATCACATTTATCAAGCACAGATTACTGCTCTTTCAGTGAATCTTAGAGCAATATTTTATAGGTCCACCAAATGTAAGAAAAATAGGCAGTGACAGCTGCAGCTGACCAGTTGGGTTAGAGGTGCTATTATGTGATACAGCAATCCTTTGATCACAAAATCACTTCTTCTTTTTCTTTTTAGCAGTAAAGAAAAATGTTAACGCGCCTGTTGTTTAATACTGGTGTGAGGGGGAGCTCAACATACGACCAAAATGTCCCCTGCCATGGGCTCTGGGGGCCATTTTGGGAGAGCCTGTGTCTAGTTTGACACAGAGCTCTCATAAGATACACTCATGTGCCTTGAGCAGCCTGTCATGAGGACCAGCAGTAGTTGCAAGAGAAGACTAGTACTTGCAGAGATCTGCAGATTATGAAAGCCTTCCTCTGGATAATCCCAGTGGTCTGTAAGAATTGAAGATTGTCTACAAATACAGTTTAGATACTAATACTATCTTCGCTTATGGTGCAACAGAGTTTCAGGAGAGTCAGTATGTGTCAGGTTGCATTCTTTCATGTTTCACGTGCTGCCTGTTCTTTATCTCTCTGTACTGGTTAGGCACACTTAAACAGGGAAGTATGGGAATACATGTTGGCTCTACCCAAAGAACTGAGTGATCAAACACTACAGATTGCTCAGTTCTCCCCTTTCTGCTCTATGCCGAGAGCAGTGAATCTCAGTTACCTACTCTCTGCTCTGCCCCTCCAGTGCTCACTGGAGCACTGGGCTATGGAGGGGGCTGGAGGAATTTCCTCAGCCTCTCAGCATAATGCTGAGAAAATGAGCCAGCTGCCAGTTGGGATCTTTCCCAAGCCTGGACCGGCTGAATGACGTCAGTCATTTAAGATAGCAACTCTTCTATTTGAGTTTAGGTGTACTTTATGTGCCATCTCTGGCCCGCCGCAAACAACGCCATTAGATGACCAAGCCTGGAGGCATTATAAGGTTGTGTATTTGTTTACTTTCAAATAGAACACATCTATGTACTCATTTATCTGTGTACTCATTGGTCAAAAGTTGAATAAACTAGAGAAGTACAGAATTTTTTACATTTGTTTGTGGCATGTGATTATTTATATTTATGTATATAATTTTTCTGTATTGAAAGTGCATTATCATCAAAATACGGAAAAGTACTGTACATTTTTATTTAGATGGCATTATAGCAGAAATCTCATGTTTTCATGTCCATTTTAATAAAAATCTTAGAATCTAATTTAATAGATCTTCACAGAGCAAGCTCGGTATAGATGTACAGTTTTCCACTTACCTTTTTTTTCTAGTTTATACTTTCAGAAGTCAAAGTTTAGGCTGCAGTAAAATTGATCACAGAAAAATAA